>NC_026004.2:42258607-42311785 GCF_000442705.2 Elaeis guineensis | reverse complement strand
GGTGCGGACGCATCTCGTGGATTTCCTCCGAAGGAATGCGGACGTTTTCGCATGGATCCCGGCAGATATGCCGGGGATTGACACAGAGGTCATGGAACATCATCTGGCGGTCGACCCTAAACATTGGCCGACAAAAGAAAAAATCCGGAGTCATGCCCCGGAGAGGCAGAGGGCAATAGCCGAGGAAGTAGATAAACTTCTCAAGGCCAGATTTATCAAGGAGGTCAATTATCCTGAGTAGATCTCCAATGTTGTCTTGGTCAAGAAAGCAAACGGCAAGTGGAGGATGTGCGTCGACTTCAAAAAGCTGAATAAGGCTTGCCCAAAGGACAGCTACCCCCTTCCCAGGATCGACCAACTGGTGGACGCTACCTCGGGCCATGAGCTTCTCACTTTTATGGACGTGTTCTCCGGCTATAACCAGATTAGAATGGCATCGAAAGATGAAGAAAAGACTGCTTTTATCACTAATCGCGGCCTTTACTGCTACAGGGTTATGCCGTTCGGCCTCAAGAACGTGGGCGCAACCTATCAACGATTGGTGAACAAAATCTTCAAGGAGCAGATCGGCCGAAACATGGAGATTTATGTGGACGATATGCTCGTGAAAAGCAGGTCTTCCGAAAATCATGTCGCCGACCTCGAGGAAACCTTTGGCGCTCTTCGAAAGTATAGAATGAAGCTAAACCCGACCAAATACGCCTTTGGGGTAACCTCAGGAAAGTTTCTGGGCTTCATGGTATCGGGGCACGGGATCGAGGCCAATCCGAAAAAAATTTGCGCCATCCAAAATATGACCGCCCCAAGGTCGATCAAGGAGGTTCAGTGCCTCACGGGAAGAGTTGCGGCTCTTAATCACTTTGTCGCGAGGTCGGCCGAACGATGTTTGCCCTTCTTCCAAACCCTCAAGCAGCCGAAGAACTTCTGTTGGACCTCTGAATGCCAACAGGCATTCGAAGAATTAAAAAGCTACCTTAGCTCGCCCCCACTGCTGGCGAAGCCCGAGCCTAAGGAGGAATTATTTTTGTACCTGGCAGTCTCTCCCACAGCCCTTGCAGTTGTCCTTGTTAAAGAGGAAATGAAAGTCCAGCGACCGGTCTACTACATTAGTCGCATGTTGAGGGACGCCGAGACCAGGTATACTAAATTAGAAAAACTGACCTACGCCTTGTTGATTGCAGCTCGGAGACTCCGGCCTTACTTTCAAGGGCACACGGTGACGTTACTCACTGACCAACCGATCAAGGCGGTTTTGCACCGAGCTGATATCTCTGGGAGAATGGCGAAATGGGCAATCGAGCTCACAGAATTCGACATCAACTACAAACCTAGACCGACAATAAAGGCCCAAATATTGGCAGATTTCATAGTAGAATGCACCATCCCCGAGGAGGCCGAACCTGAGCAAAGCAAAATTGACGGCCTGAAGACTCAACCGAACTCCCCCGACGAAGAAGCCAGTTCCTCCGATAGCTTTTAGACCCTCCATGTGGACGGATCTTCCAACATGGCAGGCGCGGGTGCAGGCCTGATCTTGACCAGCCCGGAGGGAGTCATCGCGGAGTACGCTCTGCGTTTCGAATTCCCTGCAACAAACAATGGAGCAGAATATGAAGCTCTGATCGCAGGATTGAGGATCGCCAGGGAGCTTGGAATAGGTCAACTCCGAGTGCACAGCGATTCCCAGCTTGTGGTGGGGCAGGTCAGCGGGAGCTTTGAAGCGCGGGAGGACAGTATGGCCAAATATCTTGAGAAGGTGAAGGAGTTCACCCCCGCCTTCGACAATTTCGACATCAGGCAAATTCTAAGGTCGGAGAATACCAGAGCCGATCTTCTCTCCAAGCTGGCGACATCGGCTCCGGCCGAATTGCCCAAAGGCATCTTCTTTGAAGTTTTAAAACATCCGAGTACGGAAGAACCGTGACTCGTAATGGAGATCGACCACGAGCCCAGCTGGGTCGACCCGCTGATAACCTATCTTAGAGATGGGATTCTCCCCCAGGACGTGAAAGAGGCCCGGAAACTCCAAAATCAAGCCTCCCGGTACATCCTTTATGAGGGCAAATTGTACAAGAGATCGTACTCCTTGCCTCTCTTGAGATGCCTCCGACCCTCAGAAGCTGACTACGCTTTATGGGAAGTACATGAGGGAGTTTGCGAAAGCCATTTGGGTGCCAGGTCTCTATCCCACAAGCTACTCCGCCAAGGGTACTACTGGCCAACAATGCATCGTGATTCAATCGAATATGTCAAAAAGTGTGATCGATGCCAGAGATACGCCAACGTCCAAAGACAACCTGCTACCGAGCTCACGCCCTTGAGTGCCCCATGGCCTTTTGCGCAATGGGGGATGGATATTCTTGGCCCCTTTCCCATGGTGTCTGGTCAAAGGAAATTCCTCCTTGTAGCAATCAACTACTTCACCAAATGGGTCGAGGCCGAGCTACTAGCAAAAATCACAGAGACGAAAGTGCAAGATTTCGTCTGGAAATCAATCGTATGCAGATTCGGTTTGCCTAGAACCCTAATCACTGATAATGGACGGCAATTCGCAGGAGCCAGATTTGCTGAATTCTATGAAGATCTAAACATCTCCCACAACTTCACATCAGTGGCCCATCCTCAGGCGAACGGCGAAGCTGAGGTAACGAACAGAACCCTTTTGCAGGGGATTAAGACCAGGCTCGAAAAAGCAAAAGGAACTTGGGCGGACGAACTTTATCATGTGCTATGGGCGTATCGAACCACCCAGAGGTTGCCTACAGGGGAGACTCCCTTTGCTTTAGCCTTTGGTACAGAAGCCGTCATCCCGATCGAGCTTAAACTCTCGTCGGCACGAGTCGTGGCATTCGACGAACCCCAAAACATGCAAAGTCTCAGAGCCAACCTCGACCTACTGGAAGAAAGGCGGGAGGTTGCTCAGGTTCGAATGGCGGCCTACAGACAGAAAGTTGCCCGATATTACAACGCCCGAGTCAAGAACAAGGCATTTAAAGCAGGGGACCTAGTGCTCCGACGAGCTGCTGTCTCACAACCACAAGGCCAGGGGAAGCTTGCCCCAAACTGGGAGGGACCTTATGAGGTCAAAGAAGTAGTCCGACCTGGAACTTATTATCTTAAGGAGCTCGGAGGAGCCAACCTCTCGCGACCTTGGAGCTCAGAGAACTTACGGATGTACTACCAGTAATTTCATCCTAATCAAAAAATGCGTGCCCATTTGTCTTAGGACAATTCAAGCAGACTGTATCAAAAATGAGAGGGCAACCTTATAAAAGTCGAAGGCCCGGTTCTTTTAGACCGGATGGGGGGAGAGGCCTCGCAACGCCCATATGTGCCCCCACAGCCCTGTTAGGGACAGGAGGAGAACCTCGCCCTAACTTGAGCAAAGTCGAAGGCCCGGTTCTTTTAGACCGGATGGGGGGAGAGGCCTCGCAATGCCCATATGTGCCCCCACAGCCCTGTTAGGGACAGGAAGAGAACCTCGCCCTAACTTGAGCAAAGTCGAAGGCCCGGTTCTTTTAGACCGGATGGGGGGAGAGGCCTCGCAACGCCCATATGTGCCCCCACAGCCCTATTAGGGACAGGAGGAGAACCTCGCCCTAACTTGAGCAAAGTCAAAGGCCCGGTTCTTTTAGACCGGATGGGGGGAGAGGTCTTGCAACACCCTAATGTGCCCCCACAGCCATGTCAGGAACAGGAGGAGAACCTTGTCCTGACATGAGCAAAGTTGAAGGCCCGGTTCTTTTAGGCCGGAGGGGGGAGAGGCCTTACACCGCCCTAACGCGCCCCCACAAGCCAGGCTGATAACGAGAACCTCGCACCGGCTCAAGCAAAATGGAAGGTCCGGACTACTACGGGAGCCGGGTTCCACCGCTCAGGAAAGCTTCACCCGGACTCCTACGGGAGACGGGTTCCGCCGCCCAGGAAAGCTTCACCCGGACTCCTACGGGAGCCGGGTTCCGCCGCTCAGGAAAGCTTCACCCGGACTCCTACGGGAGATGGGTTCCGCCGCCCAGGAAAGCTTCACCCAGACTCCTACGGGAGCCGGGTTCCGCCGCCCAGGAAAGCTTCACCCGGACTCCTACGGGAGCCGGGTTCCGCCGCCCAGGAAAGCTTCATCCGGACTCCTACGGGAGCCGGGTTCCACCGCCAAAGAAGACTTCATCCGGACTCCTACGGGAGACGGGTTTCTACGCCAAAGAAGACTTCACCCGGACTCCAGCGGGAATCGGGTTCCAACAACAAAAAAGACTTCACCCGGACTCCTACGGGAGCCGGGCTCCATCGCCAACATCAGCTACAGGACAACTCCACCCGGACTTCTACGGAAGCCGGACTTTGCTTATGATTTCGATTGCAGAAAAACTTTGCCCTGACTCTTACGGGAGCCGAGCTGCTCCAACTTCAGGAGGGCTTCTCCATTCGGATTATCAATGGAGCCGAACTTAGCCCTGACTTCAGCGGAGAGAAATCCAAGCAAACCTGACAAGTGGGTATCTCCGAACGGCATAAAAGCCGAAAAGGAGCTCGGCGAATGACGACCCCACATGAACTAGAGAGGTCGCCGACGACCTTGGGACAACGTAACACAGACAAAGAGAAGGAAAGGAAAATGATAAAGTTCGGCAGACAACTATTTAACACAAGATACAAACAAGGTACCAAAATCACTTTTTCATTTAACAGAAGTACACGTTACAGGACCCGGTGGGTCAGGAAAAAAGAAGATGAAAAAGAAGATACACGTCATCGCAAGTCTCGCAAGCACGGTTCGGGCAGGACGAACCGGAGGCCGCTCCGAGCTACGAACTCCGTCTCTATCCTTCTCAGTCGCATTCTCCAGTGCGTGTAACAGCTCTCGCCCCATCTCGCCTCATTCTGTTCCCGAAGTCCCAACCTTAGCGAGAAAGGGGTGGGATAGATCTCCGGAGGCGGTGAGGGCAACGGCGGCAGTAGCGAAGACCTGTTTCAAGAAGAACCGTAGCCACTTCAGGAGCGGTTGCGACACCAGAGATGTGCCTCATCTTCGAATGCACCACGACGGCCGCCACCCGAGACGCTCCGGCAAGGTCGGCATGCATTACTTCCACCGCCCCCGCAACAAGTTCTACTGCCCCACCGTCGACGCCGACCGCCTCTGGTCTCTCGGCCCCGACGGCGTCAAGGATCCCGTCATGGCTTATGACGACTGCTTTGCCCTCTTGACCGGTATCACCCCGCCTTGTCACTCCGAGATTCGCGGGCGGAATAACTTCACCGACAGCCCCCGTTATTAAACCTCTGTTGTTGAAGGAATTCTTCCTTGGGCTCCCTTTAGAACGACGAAGATTCTTACCGGCCGCCATTCTCCTCCTCACCTTCCTCCAAACCCTAAAAATTCCCTCAAGAACAGCCTCCCGAGTAGAGGACATGGTGCGAGGGAAGGAGACAGGGATTGGGGTGAGAGAAGCAGGACTCTCAGACGAAAGAAAAGCGCCAGGATGAAGCCACGAAGGGACTGAGGGGTTTAAATAGCCGATGGATCCTGGCGCAGTTATGGCGGCGGGTATTCCTGGGCCAACTGGTGCGTGCCACGTGATGCGCTTATCCCCTTCATCGCCATCGAGGGTTGACCGTTCATAAATTCCCGCAGAATGACGCTTAGGATCGCGTTTCAATGGGGATTCTGAAAAGACTTTTCAAGTCACCTTCACCAAAAAATGGACTCTAACGTGCACGCATTAAATGGGGGCGGCAGCGCGCAAGGTTCGAAGGGGCAATTCCGGCTATGCACATCTCTCTCTATGTGTACTTCCTTCGCTTGAAATTCAAACTCGGAAGTAGGGGGACTGGTGTTGGGTATAAAATACCCACAGTCGAAATCCTCAGCAACACAACCCCTCCCGGACTCCTACGGGAGCCGGGCTCCACCATCGACAGCAGAATGGCTCCGCCCGAACTCCTACGGGAGCCGGGCTCCGCCATCAACAGCAGATCGGCTCCGCCCGGACTCCTACGGGAGCCGGGCTCTGCCATCGACAGCAGGACGGCTCCTCCCAGACTCCTACGGGAGCCGGGCTCCACCATCAACAGCAGAACGGCCCCACCCGGACTCCTACGGGAGCCGGGCTCCTCCATCGACAGCAGGACGGCTCCTCCCGGACTCCTACGGAAGCCGGGCTCCTCCATCGACAACAGAACGGCTCCGCCCGGACTCCTACGGGAGCCAGGCTCCTCCATCGACAGCAGGACGGCTCCTCCCGGACTCCTACGGGAGTCGGGCTCCTCCATCGACAGCAGAACGGCTCCGCCCGGTCTCCTATGGGAGCCGGACTCTGCCATCAACAGCAGATCGGCTCCGCCCGGACTCCTACGGGAGCCGGGCTCCGCCATCGACAGCAGGACAGCTCCTCCCGGACTCCTACAGGAGTCGGGCTCTGCCATCAACAGCAGAACGGCCCCACCTGGACTCCTACGGGAGCCGGGCTCCTCCATCGACAGCAGGACGGCTCCTCCCGGACTCCTACGGGAGCCGGGCTCCTCCATCGACAGCAGAACGGCTCCACCCGGACTCCTACGGGAGCCGGGCTCCGCCATTGACAGCAGGACGGCTCCTCCCGGACTCCTACGGGAGCCGAGCTCCGCCATCGACAGCAGGACGGCTCCTCCCGGACTCCTACGGGAGCCGGGCTCCGCCATCAACAGCAGAACGGCTCCGCCCGGACTCCTACAGGAGCCGGGCTCCGCCTACGACCTCAACCGAAAGGAGGACTCCTCCCGGACTCCTACAAAGGCCGAATTCCGACCACTGCCGAGCCTCGACCAACAGATCCTCGTCCCTTGGCAGATCACAATAACAACCATGATCCTGTTCCACTTCCTGTAGCGGATTCCATGCGGCTCCATCACCCCCTACGGCGGACCCATTACTCTCTGACAGGCTGTGTCAACGGCCACGATGCTGCTCTGCTCCCTGTGGCAGGTGCTGCACGATCCCACTACTCGCTGACAACTAGCGGCAACGGGCGCCGCTCCACTACCTGCAACAGGCCCTACGTGGCGGGCTATGACGATGGCCACGGGTCTACCCCACTATCTTTCGCAATCAATTCTCCTGACCATGGGCGGCGCACTACCAGGCGGTTACAAACGTCACCATCAATCCTTTGCCTCCTCCGCCTATAAAAGGGAGACCCAGATACGTTATTCTTTAAGCTCATTTTCCTTATCTCAAAACTCTGCTAAATTCTCCGTTTGAGCACTCCATTCTTGTTGAGGTAGAGAACTGACTTGAGCGTCGGAGGGTCTTGCTGGAGCAACCCCACCTCCGGTTTAGACTTCCCTTGCAGGTCCCGGCGGCGACCGCAGCTTCCCCGACTCCAGCTTCTCCGGCGCAAGCGGATTTTTGCACCAACAGGTTGCAACAGCAAGTAAAGTGCGGATGGATTTTAGCATGGCTACGGGCGAAAAGGTATCTTGATAGTCAATGCCTTCGCGCTGACTATAACCTTTCGCTACAAGCCTAGTCTTGAATGTCTCTACATTCTCATCTGCACCTATCTTTCTCTTGAAGATCCATTTACACCTAATAGGTACAATACCTTCAGGTGGATCTACCAAGGTCCAGACTTGGTTTGAGTGTATCAAGTCAATTTCTGATCTCATTGCCTCTAACCATTTCTCAGAGTCGATATCTGATATCGCCTCGTCATAGGTCCTAGGGTCATCACCATGAGTTCCATTTTTCGTGAGGAATATTTCCTCTACTTCTTCTTGTATAGTACCTAAGTATCTTTCAGAAGGATGAAAAATCTTAGTCAATCTACGAGGTGGAAGAGGTTGTGTTAGGACTGATTCTAATTGATTGGGTTCCTCAGATTCTTTAGCTCATTGCTCTTGGGAGATATTCTCCTTGAGCTTAATTATTCTTCCGATGCCACCATCTTGAATAAACTATTTTTCAAGAAAAATAGCATGTCGAATCACAATCACATTGTGATCTTCCAGAATATAGAAATAGTATCTTAATGATTCTTTAGGATATCCTATTAACCGAGCTCTAAAAGATCTGAACTCTAACTTGTCTATCTGCTGTCTCTTGACATGAGTCGGACAACCCCAAATTCTGAGATGACTCAGACTTGGCTTCTTACCATGCCATATCTCATACGGTGTGGTAGAAACGATTTTAGAGAAAATTCTATTCAATACATATATTGCTGTTATGAGATAATATCCCCAAAGAAACTCAGAGAGGTCTGTGAAGCTCATCATGGATCGAACCATATCTAATAGGGTTCGATTCCTCCATTCTGAAACCCTGTTGAGTTGTGGCGTTCTAGGTGGAGTCCATTAAGAAACTATGCCATTATCCTTAAGATAGTCTAGGAACTTCCGACTAAGGTATTTACCTCCTCGATCTGATCGAAGAACCTTAATGGGCTTTCCTATTTATTTTTCTACCTCATATCTGAATTCTTTAAACTTTTCAAAGGCTTCAAACTTATGTTTCATTAGAAACACATACCCATACCTAGACATATCATCGGTGAAGGTAATGAAGTAAACATAGTTGCCTCTAGCTGGCACATCAAATGGGTCGCACACATCTGTATGTACTAAGGCAAGTAGGTCTGTGGCCCTTTCTCCATGTCCTGTAAAAGGGAGCTTGGTCATTTTGCCTTGAAGGCATGATTCACAAACTGGATATGACTCGAAAGTCAATGGACTCAATAGCCAGAGTTCTCCAATTTGTTAACCCTGTCTTCCGCTATATGACCTAGCTTTAGGTGCCACAGAACCTATCATTTAGACTATCTCTAGGCCTTTTAATTTCCATGGCATTCATATTTTGCTCGATATGAAATACAGATATATCAATATGTAGCTGATAGAGATCATTAATAAGAAAATTATTTGCAATTTTATTATTTTCATAAAATATGTCACAATGATTCTTATGAAAGCTAATCACATAGCCTTCTTGTGCTAAACATGAAATAGAAATCAAATTTCTGCTTGCTGCAAACACATAATAACAATCTCTAAGAACTAAATCTAATCTTAACGGTAATCACAGAGGGTAGGTTCCCATGGCCACAGCAGCAACTCTTGCTTCGTTCTCGATGTGTAGGATCATATCCCCATCCCTCAGCCTCCTGCTCTCCTCAAGATCCTGCATAGAAGTGCACAAATGAGCACTAGAATCAGAGTTAAGTACCCAACTGGATGTAGAGGAAACCATAAGATTAGATTCTATAACGAGTATACCTCTAGAAGGACCATCGTTCTTGTTCTTCAAGATGGCCAGGTATTGAGGACAGTTCCATTTTCAATGACCATCTGAATTGCAGTGAAAATATTTTTTCTTTTCAACAGCCTTCTTCTTTGATTCTGTCTTCTTCCTTTTCCCATCCACCTTCTGCTTCTTCGCAAACTTTTTTTTTTCCAAAAGACTTTCTCTTGGAAGAAGTCTGCTCTACAATAAGAACTGAGCCTTTTGAATTCTTCAAAGAAAGCTCAGCCGTAACCAATATATATAACTCAGCCAAGGTACACTGCATCTTATGCATATGAAAGTTCATGATGAACTGACCATATGCATCAGACAAGGACTGAAGGATCATATCAATCTGAAAATCCTTGTCAAGATGATACTGAGCTTTTCATGCTCCTCAAGGTCCTTGATCATTGTCAAACAATGATCTTGGACTGACTGCCCATCATGCATTTTAGCCTTAAAATGTCTTTGGCAGACTTGATACTTGGCTGTGCGACTTTGTTCACCAAACAACTCTTGTAGGTGAGCCAACATTTGGCAGATATTCATAATATTCTCATGCTGGCACTGCAAGTCATCAGACATTGCATCCAACATGTAGTACCTGGCTTTGTTATCTTTATCCATCCACTTTTTTAGAGACGCTCTCTGTTCAGCAGTCGGATGTGCTGACATGGCAGGTGGATCTTGATCCAAGACATGAGTCAGTTTCTCAGAACCCACAATAATTCTGTAGTTCCTCAATCAGCCCTTGAAATTTAGTCCAGTCAATCTGTGGGTGTCTAGTATTTTGGTCAGTGGGTTGGACGCAGACATGTTTCCTATAGAGAGTCAAAAGTTTCTAGTTAGATTTTGTAATCAGACTTAACCAATTTGTTTAGAGGTTTCATTTTTAAATAAATTAGACTCCCACTATTTTCTCAGATCCCTACACTCCCTAGGTAGAGATGTAAAAATCTCCATGATTAGTGATTTCTAGTGGGTGGTGTGGTCTAACCGACTGGCTCATCACCTCACCTAACAATTATTGGTGATGGGTTAATTGATGAGTGGACAACTCTTGTCCAATGATTCTCTAATCATGGTGCATCCAAAACTTGGTCTCTAATTCATGAAGCTCACCGTGTCTGGAATATTGCTCCAATCCTTAGTTAAGTCAGACCCACCATTTGCACGAACTAGATTCCTGATTGAGTTCCTCACCATATCTAAAATATTGAGCACAACCCATCCTCTAATCCATAGCATCCAATGCCTAATGGACATGGTTGCATCTTTTCGGTGCAACTGAACCACTGTAACCAGCCGAGAACAATCAACCCCGGGAAGGGTCCGCACATCCACAATGGTGGAAGACCTTAGACTTAATATTTTCTTAAGGAGATTTGATTTAGGTCTCATTATACTTGACTTGACATAGTCATAACAATTATGACTAACCTAGTGACATGGGTTAGCTCAAATTGTTAGCCACCTCAAATCAGAATTGGACCGACACATATGGCCAGGTAAGTGAGATCGGTGGAAGGGATATGCCATTAACTTGACAAGAACGCATTTGAGTCAAGTAGCTCCCAATTAAAAACCAGTTGATCACATCCATCCAACTTACCTTAGATACCAAATTGTCGAACCAGAACTAATTGGGTTAGTCTACAATCCAGGCTCTAACCACTGAGCCAAATTAGGTTTTAACTTGATCAAGTCACATCTAAATGTGATTCGATCTTGACCTAGACTTAATCCTATTAGGCTGGTCAATTATTAGCTTTCATGATCTCATCTAACCAACTTTTGATTTGATTTGATTAACTGCTGGACCCAATTGAGCTACCCAAGTCCAAACCCAATTTTATGAAAATGGCTTAGATCTGAAATTCTTAATTTTAGACCTAATTTGATTTCATAAGCTTAATTCATTAATTAAGTCTTGGGTTCATAAATAAAATATGTAAATAAATCCTAGAATTTTAGGATCTAAGATTTTGTAGAAAATAAATTTTGATTTCTGATTAAGGATGAACGCGCAGCACTCCTACACGTCATAAGAATACCCCATTGAATGGGAAGAGAGAGTCTTAAACCCTACTTTATTCTTATGACCGGACGGCCATGAGGAATACCTTAATTAGAAATATTAATTTAACTACAAAAGTAGTTAGATCTAAGTTACATATCACATATATAATTTCAGATCTAACTTATACATGCTTTGCATACATCTCATATATTAAAATCTGATCTAATTAGCATGCTTTCAGATCTGATACATCATATATAACATCTAAAAAATATGATTTAAATTAAACTATTCAATATAAAATCTATTCTAGATAGTCACTAGAATAATTCTACAACTAGTCTAGGCATGCAACAGATCAATCTTATGTATTAATTAAAATTTTATTTTTTATTTTTTGATCTAAATATAATATTTATAATATCAAAAAAATAGAAAATAAATTAGATTTAATTAATATTTTAATCATATTAAAATATAAAACTATAAGACTATTCATAGATCAAACTATTTCTAGTCTAGTCATGCATCTCATACATCTTAGATCTACTTAGATTTAATTTTAATTTTTTTTTAATTTTAGATCCTATCATATCTGATATGATATCTAAAATCTATTAATATTAAATAAATAAAAATAAAAATTAGATCTATATTAGATCTAAAATAGAGCCATCAATCTGGCTCTAATACCAATTGAAGGAAAAATCATTTTTTTTCTTGTAGGATCTTCCAGATCTAATGAGATCTGGGGTGGAATATTTTAAAAAAAAATTATTCTACTTTATTTTAGATCTAAGATATATTAGATCTGATTCTTATTATCTGATATTTAATCTAAAATTAAATCTAAAATTTAAAGATTAGAGAAATACCTTTAGGGTAACTAGATTACCTTATAGATGATCACAGCAACGCCCGAGGTTCTAAAATAGCCACATAGTCACCTGGCTTGTTAGATGTGTGCCCTAGATACCAAATTGACTGACACATTCCTGTATAAATGTAAGAGTAAATTTATAATTTTGACTATAAATGAATAAAAGGGTTATTCTACTATCACATTGTGTACATAATGTCTGTGATACATCCTTTGAGTTAGTAGGAATGTTAATTCATATTTTTAAGAGTAAAAAATTTAAGATATGAATTTACATAACTAACTCATAAACAGCTCCTGACTATAGGATCATCACGAGGATGGTGATCGATCCGGAAGGTTGGTGTACGATCGCTTCCTTAGGGTGTTGTGTCTTGAGTCTACGGTATGAAGATACTGAGCGAGAGTATAGATATTCATTGAGAATGAGAGTACTGAGTGTGACCATCTCGAGCAGTCATAAGGAAGTCTACCTTCTCGTCGATGACTAGCTCGATGCTGCAGCTGTGTGTCTAGTTCTTTGACCTGAGGTGCATCGACAGTTCACCTTGAGTGTGTTATAGTTTGACTATACCAGAACTTGATCTCCTAGCCATTCAGAATCCTGAGATATATTTTAGCTGTAACATATTCATTATAGGAACCAGATCACACTACGATGGGATCTATCAACTTCAGTAGATAAGAGTAGTCCTATGATGATCGAAAGATTTAGTCCTTAAGCCCATGGCCATGGCAGAGTGAAATAATGGAAAAGAGTTTTCCATTGAAGTTTCAAATCGGACTCAGATCGATCGATTAATTCTTATGACTGATGTTGGGTTTGACGAGTTCACCTTAATCCTAATTCAGTCAGGACTCATGACAGAAGAACTCAATCACACAGGTAGCTACACCAAGAGGTTCGTCTTCATTTCTGATGGGTTGCCACCATATACTACTAGGTGTCACTGATAGATTTTGGGAGCAATTAGAATGATATTGATGATCGATCATTCTAATTGTCTGAATCAGAAGAGTTCTGGTCTATTGAAAGAATTTTCAATGATGTCGATGATGAGATCACAACATATCTCATTATCATACAGAAACGAACCTAACTGGATCACACAAATAAGAGTTAGGGTCTGGATGTCATCAATTGAGCTAGCTCAGTTTGATTGATTTGGATTAGATCCAATTAGGTTCAAAAAAATCATGCTAGGACACGATTGAGCCTAACTTTCTCCTCATGTAATTTTTTCTGTCTCTACTGAGCCAAATATGATTTGTCACCTGCCATTTTCATTTTAGGACATCGGTCAAATATTGACTTATGGATCTTAAACTGAAGGCCACTTGGGAAGAGGTCATTGGAGAGTTTTTGTGGAGTATCCACCTGCTAATTTAGGCCTCAAAGTGGGCACCAAGATCAGATTGGGTGTGTGCCTCAAGTGGATAAGGATAGAGTCCCATGAGATGAGGACTCTATGCCTTGATCGACTCAAACTGTTGGGTGCCAATCTCACTGTGTTTATCCAGTGTTGGTGCTAACAGTAGGAAAGATTGGTGGGGTTTTTATCTGATATGATTAGATGACATCATTTCACCAATCAAAATTTTTTCAGAATTAATTAAAATTTTTTGATTGGTCGAATGATGTGGCACTGCATGGCGCAGCAGGGTCTATTTAAACCCTGTCTGCTCCTAGGGTTAAGAGATTCTACTCAATACTCAGCAAAAGCCTAATATCCCTCCACTTCTCCATATCCTCTCTGCTCCTCTCCCTCCCCTCTTCACGTCCAAGAAGTTGGGCATCCATCTGGTGCTTGTCCAAGGTGTGGTGGCTCCCTGATCAGAAGGTTGCAAGGATTTGTCGAGAAGCTGCTGTTCCAGCTTCAGAAGATCTTTTGAAGATCTTTCAGATCAGATCCAGATCTGATTTTTGGAGCAATGATTTGCAAGGAAAATATAATCCAGATCCTACTTGAGTGGATATCGGTAGAGGCCAGATGACTGCATGGCTATTTTAGAACCTCAAGCATTGTTGTGATCATCTACAGGGTAATCTAGTTACCCTAGAGGTATTTTTTTAATTCTCAAGTTTTAAATTTAATTTTAGATTAAATATTAGATAATAAGAATCAGATCTAATAGATTTTAGATCTAAAATAAAGTAAGATAATATTTTTTTTAAAATATTCCATCCCAGATCTCATTAAATCTGGAAGATCCTACAAGGAAAAAGACGGTTTTTCCTTCAACTGGTATCAGAGTCAGGTTGATGGCTCTATTTTAGATCTAGTTTAGATCTAATTTTTATTTTTATTTATTTGATATTAATAGTTTTTAAATGTCACATCAGATATGATAGGATCTAAAATCAAAAAAATTTAAAATTAAATCTAAGTAGATCTAACATGTATGAAATGCATGACTAGACTAAGAATAGTTTAAACTATGAATAGTCTTGAAGTTTTATATTTTAATATAATTAAAATATAAATTAGAATTAATTTATTCTCTAATTTTTTGATGTTATAAATATTATATTTAGATCAAAAAATAGAAAATAAAATTTAATTAATTCATATGATTGATCTGCTGCATGCCTAGACTAGTTGTAGAATTGATCTAGTAACCGTCTAGAATAGATTTTATATTGAATAGTTTAATTTAAATCTTATTTTTTAGATATTACATGTGATGTATCAAATCTGAAAGCATGCTAATTAGATCAGAGTTTAATACATGAGATGTATGCAAAGCATGTATAAGTTAGATCTGAAATTATATATATGATATGTAACTTAGATCTAACTAGTTTTGTAGTTAAATCAATATTTCTGATTAAGGTGTTCCTCATGGCCATCCAGTCATAAAAATAAAGTAGGGTTTAAGACCCTCTACTCCCATTCAATGGGGTATTCTTATGGCATATAGGGGTGCTGCACGTTCATCCTTAATCAGAAATCAAACTTACTTTTCTGCAAAATATTAGATCCTGAAACTCTAGGATTTATTTTACATATTTTGTTTATGAATCCAAAACTTAATTAATGAATTAAGCTTATGAAATTAAATTAGGTCTAAAATTAAAAATTTCAGATCTAAGTTATTTTCATAAAATTGGGTTCGAGCTTGGATAGCTCAATTAGGTCTAGCGGTTGATCAAACCGAATCAAAAGTTAGTTAGGTGGGATCATGAAAGCTAATAATTGATCAGCCTAATAGGATAAAGTCTAGGTCAAGGTCGAATCACATTCATATGCGACTCGATCAAGTTAAGACCTAATTTGGCTCAGTGGTTAGAGCCTGGATTGTAGGCTAACCCAATTGGTTCTGGTTCAATAATTTAGTGTCTAAGGTAAGTTGGGCAGATACGACCGAATGGTTTTTAATTGGGAGCTACTCGACTTGAATGCATTCTTGTCGAGTTAATAGCATATCCCTTCCACCAGTCTCACTTACCTGACCATTATATCGATCCAGTTCTGATTTGAGGTGGCTAACAATTTGAGCTAGCCCATGTCACTAGGTTAGTCATAATTGTTATGACTATGTCAAGTCAAGTTTAATGAGACCTAAATTAAATCTCCCTAAGAAAATATTAAGTCTAAGGTCTTCCACATTATGGATGTGTGGGCCCTTCCCAGGATTGATTGTTCTCGGTTGGTTACAGTGGCTCAGTTGCATCGGGAAGACGTAACCATGTCCATTAGGCATTGGATGCTATGAATTAGAGGATAGGTTGTACTCAATATTCTGGATACAGTGAGGGATGCAATCAGGAATCTCATTCGTGCAAATGATGGGTCTGACTTAACTAAGGATTGGAGCAATATTTTGGATACGATGAGCTTCATGAATTAGAGATCAAGTTTTGGATGCACCATGATTAGAGAATCATTGGACAAGAGTTATCCACTCATCGGTTGACCCATCACCAATAATTGTTAGGTGAGGTGAGACCGCACCACCCACTAGAAATCACGAAGATTTTCACATCTGTACCTAGAGAGTGTAGGGATCTGAGAAAATAGTGAGAGCCTAATTTGTTTAAAAATAAAATCCTAAATAAATTAGTTAAGTCTGATTACAAAATCTAACTAGAAACTTTTGACTCTCTATAGGAAACATGTCTGTGTCCAACCCCCTGACCAAAATACTAGACACCCACAGATTGACTGGACCCAATTTCAAGGACTGGTTGAGGAACTACAGAATTATTCTGGGTTTCGAGAAACTGACTCATGTCTTGGACCAGGACCCACCTGCCATACCAGCACGTCTGACTGCTGAACAGAGAGTGTCTTTGGAAAAGTGGACGGATGACGATAACAAAATCAGGTACTATATGTTGGGTGCTATGTCTGATGACTTGCAGCACCAGCATGAGAATATTATGACTACCCGCCAAATGTTGGCTCACCTACAAGAGTTGTTTGGTGAACAAAGTCACGCAACTAAGTATCAAGTCTGCCAAAGACTTTTTAAGGCTAAAATGTATGATGGACAGTCAGTCCAAGATCATTGTTTGACAATGATCAAGAACCTTGAGGAGCTTGAGAAGCTCGGTATCATCTTAGACAAAGATTTTCATATTGATGTGATCCTTCAGTCCTTGTCTGATGCATATGGTCAGTTCATCATGAACTTTCATATGCATAATATGCAGTATACCTTCGCTGAGTTAATGAATATGTTGGTTACGGCTGAGCTTTCTTTGAAAGATTCAAAAGGCTCAGTCCTTATTGTGGAGCGGACTTCTTTCAAGAAAAAATCTTTTGAAAAGAAGAAAAAGTCTGCAAAGAAGCAGAAGGTGGATGGGAAAAGAAAGAAGATGGAACTGAAGAAGAAGGCTGCTGAAAAGGGAAAATGTTTCCACTGCAATTCAGACGGTCATTGGAAATGAAACTGTCCTCAGTACCTGGCCACCCTGAAGAACAAGAAGGATGGTCCTTTTGGAGGTATGCTCGTTATAGAATCTAATCTTACGATTTTCTCTGCATCCAGTTGGGTACTTGACTCTGGTTCTAGTGCTCATTTGTGCACTTCTATGTAGGGTCTTGAGGAGAGCAGGAGGCTGAGGGATGGGGATATGATCTTATGCATCAAAAATGGAGCAAGAGTTGCTGCTGTGGCCATGGGAACCTACCCTCTGCAATTACCGTTAGGGTTAGATTTAGTTCTTAGAGATTGTTATTATGTGCCTGCAGCAAGCAGGAATTTGATTTCTGTTTCATGTCTAGCACAAGAAGGCTATGTGATTAGCTTTTATAAGGACCATTGTAACATATTTTATGAAAATAATAAAGTTGCAAATGATTTTTTTATTAATGGTCTCTATCAGCTACATATTGATGTATCTATATTTAATATCGAAAAAAATGTGAATGCCATAGGAATTAAAAGGCCTAGAGATAGTCTAAATGATAGGTATCTGTGGCACCTAAGGCTAGGTCATATAGCGGAAGACAGGATTAACAAATTGGAGAAATCTGGACTATTGAGTCCGTTGACTTTTGAGTCATATCCAGTTTGTAAATCATGCCTTCAAGGAAAAATGATCAAGCTTCCTTTTGCAGGACATGGGGAAAGGGCCACAGACCTACTTGCCTTAGTACATATAGATGTGTGCGGCCTATTTGATGTGCCGGCTAGAGGCAACTATGTCTACTTCATTACCTTTATCGATGATATGTCTAGGTACGGGTATGTGTTTCTAATGAAACACAAGTTTGAAGCCTTTGAAAAGTTCAAAGAATTCAAGCATGAGGTAGAAAAACAAACAAGAAAGCCCATTAAGGTTCTTCGATCAGATCGAGGAGGTGAATACCTTAGTCGGAAGTTTCTAGACTATCTTAAAGATAATGGCATAGTCTCTCAATGGACTCCGCCTGGAACGCTACAACTCAATGGAGTTTCAGAATGGAGAAATCGGACCTAATTAGATATGGTCCATCCCCTGATGAGCTTCACGGACCTCCCTGAGTTTCTTTGGGGATATTATCTCATGACAGTAATATATGTATTGAATAGGGTTTCCTTTAAAACCATTCCTACCACACCGTATGAGATATGGCATGGTAAGAAGCCAAGTCTGAGTCATCTCAGAATTTGAGATTGTCTGGTTCATGTCAAGAGACAGCAGGCGGACAAGTTAGAGTTCAGATCTTTTAGAGCTCGATTCATAGGATATCCTAAAGAGTCATTAGGATACTATTTCTATATTCTGAAAGATCACAATGTGATTGTGAATCGACATCCTATTTTTCTTGAAAAATAGTTTATTCAAGATGGTGGCATCGAAAGAATAATTAAGCTCAAGGAGAATGTCTCCCAAGAGCAACGAGCTAAAGAACCTGAGGAACCCAATGAATTAAAATCAGTCCTAATACAACCTCTTCCACCTCGTAGATCGATTAGGGTTTTTCATCCTTCTGAAAGGTACTTAGGTACCATACAAGAAGATGTAGAAGAAATATTCCTCACAGAAAATGAGGCTCATGGTGATGACTCCAAGACCTATGACGAGGCGATATCAGATATCGACTCCAAGAAATGGTTAGAGATAATGAGATCAAAAATTGACTCGATGCACTCAAATCAAGTCTGGACCTTGGTAGATCCATCTGAAGGTATTGTACCTATTAGGTATAAATAGATCTTTAAGAGAAAGATAGGTACAGATGGGAATATAGAGATATTCAAGGCTAGGCTCATAGCGAAAGGTTATAGTCAGCGCAAAGGCATTGACTATCATGATACCTTCTCGTCTGTAGCCATACTAAAATCCATCCGCACATTGCTTGCTGTTGCAGCCTATTTTAATTATGAAATATGGCAGATGGACGTGAAAACAGTATTCTTAAATGCATATCTTGAGGAAGATATCTATATGGAATAGCCGCTTGATTTCATATCTAGTGATGATGATCACAAGGTCTGCAAGCTGCAAAGGTCTATTTATGGACTTAAGCAAGCATCTCGAAGCTAGAATACTCGTTTCAATGATATGATCAAAATGTTTCATTTCACAAAGACGAGGAGGAACCATGTGTATTCAAGAAGGTCAGTGGGAGCGCAGTTGTCTTCCTCGTACTATATGTTGATGACATCTTCCTAATTGAAAATGATATTTTCATATTGACCTCAGTCAAAATATGGTTGTCTAAGGAGTTCTCTATGAAAGATCTAGGAGAAGCATCCTTTATACTGGGTATTAAGGTCTATAGAGATAGACCAAATAGGATGCTAGGACTTTCACAAAAGATGTACATAAAGGAGGTGCTAAAAAGATTTAGCATGAAAAACTTCAAAAGAGGTTTAGTACCTTTTAGACATGGCATTCATCTCTCCAAGAAGATGTGCCCTAGCACACCAGAGGAGATTGAACGCATGAGCAAGATCCCTTATGCTTCGGCAATAGGAAGCCTCATGTATGCCATGCTATGTACACGACCTGATATAGCCCATGCTGTGAGTGTCACAAGCAGATATCAGTCTAATCCAGACGAAGAGCACTGGACTTCTGTGAAATGTATCCTTAAGTACTTGAGAAGGACTAAGGATATGTTTCTAGTCTTTGAAAATGGAGAACTCCAGGTTCAGATATTTATAGACTCAGACTTTATCTCTGATATAGATGATCGAAAGTCGACATCTAGAAATCTGTTCATTTGCAATGGTGGTGTAGTTAGCTGGAAGAGTTCCAAGCAGACAGTGATTGCTGATTCCACCGTGGAGGCAGAGTATATTGCTACATCAAAAGCTGCGAAGGAGGTATTCTGGTATAAGAAGTTTGCCGCAGAGCTTGGAGTGATGTCATCGGATGCCATCCCTCTTTACTGCGATAATAATGGCGCCATAGCTCTAGCTAAGGAGCCAAGGTCTCACCAGAAGTCCAAGCATATCGAGCGGTAATTCTATCTGATCCGTGATTATCTCGAAAAGGGTTATATCGAGGTTAAGAGAGTCAACTCTGCAAACAATGTGGCAGACCCATTGACAAAGCCATTAGGCCAGCAGAAGATCGAAGCCCACCTTGAAAAGATGGGACTTAGATATGTAGCAAATTGGCATTAGGTCAAGTAGGAGTTTGTTAGATGTGTGCCCTGCATACCAGATTGGCTGACATATTCCTGTACAAATGTAAGGGCAAATTTATAATTTTGACTATAAATGAATAAAAGGATTATTCTACTATCACATTGTGTACATTATATCTATGATACATCCTTTGAGTTAGTAGGAATGTTAATTCATATTTTCAAGAGTTGAAAATTTAAGGCATGAATTTATATAACTAACTCATAAACAGCTCCTGACCATAGGATCATCACGAGGATGGTGATCGATCCGGAAGGTTGGTATACGATCAATTTCTTAGGGTAGATGTGTCTTGAGTCTACGATGTGGAGACATCGAGCGAGAGTACGGGTATTCATTGAGAACGAGAGTACTGAGCATGACCACCTCGAGCAGTCATAAGGAAGTCTACCTTCTCATCGATGACTAGCTCGATACTGCAGCTGTGTGTCTAGTTCTTTGACCTAAGGTACATTGACAGTTCATCTTGAGTGTGTTATAGTTTGACTATACCATAACTCGATCTTCTAGCTATTCGAAATCCTGAGGTGTATGTTGGCTGTAGCATATTCATTGTAGGAACCAGATTGCACCAAGATGGGATCTATCAACTTTGGTAGATAAGAAGAGTAGTCCTATGATGATCGAAAGATTGAGTTCTTAAGCCCATGGCCATGACAGAGTGAAATAATGAAAAAGAGTTTTTCATTGGGGTTTCACATCGGACTCGGATCGATCGATTGATTCATATGACTGATGTTGGGTTTGATGAGTTCACCTTAACCCTAATTCAGTCGAGACTCATGATAGAAGAACTCAATCACACAGGTAGCTGCACCAAGAGATTTGTCTTCATTTTTGATGGATTGCCACCATATACTGTTAGATGTCACTAATAGATTTTGGGAGTAATTAAAATGATATTCATGATCGATTATTCTAATTGTCTGAATCAGAAGAGTTCTGATCCATTGAAAGGAGTTTCGATGATGTCGATGATGAGATCATGACATGTCTTATTACTATACGAAAATGAACCTAATTGGGTCACACAAATAAGAGTTAGGGTCTGGATGTCATCAATTAAGCTAGCCCAGTTTGATTGATTTGGATTAGATCCAATTAGGTTCAAGAAAATCATGCTAGCACACGATTGAGCCTAACTTTCTCCTCGTGTAATCTTTTCTATCTTGACTGAGCCAAATATGATTTGACTCATCCAGAGAACTTCGAGAAGATTTCTCTCAGTCTGACTGGAGTCAGTCCAACTCAAAAAAGTCTTGTCTTAATTCATGAGATGAATTTAAGACGACACCTATCAATTTCTGTCACCTGCCATTTTCATTTTAGGACATCGGCGAAACATTGACTTATGGATCTTAAACTGAAGGCCACTTGGCAAGAGGTCATTGAATATTTTTTGTAGAGTGTCTACCTGCTAATTTAGGCCTCAAAGTGGGTGCCAAGATCAGATTGGGAGTGCACCCCAAGTGGATAAGGATAGAGTCCCATGAGATGAGGACTCTATGCCTTGATTGACTCAAACTGTTGGGTGCCAATCTCACTGTGTTTATCTAGTGTTGGCACCAACAGTAGGAGAGATTGGTGGGGTTCTTATTTGATATGATCAGATGATATCATTCCACCAATCAATTTTTTTTTAGAATTAATTAGAATTTTTTAATTGGTCGAATGATGTGGCACTGCATGGCGCAACCGGGTCTATTTAAACCTTGTCTGCGCCTAGGGTTAAGAGATTCTACTCAATACCCAGAAAAAGCCTGATATCCCTCTACTTCTCAATATCCTCTCTACTCCTCTCCCTCCCCTCTTCATGTCCAAGAAGTTGGGCATCCATCTGGTGCTTGTCCAAGGCATGGTGGCTCCCTGATCAGAAGGCTGTAGGAATTTGTCGAGAAGCTGCTGCTCCAGTTTCAGAAGATCTTTTGAAGATCTTCTAGATTAGATTCAGATCTGATTTTTGGAGCAAAGATTTATGAGGAGAAGATGATCTAGATCCTATTTTAGTAGATACTGATAGAGGCCAGGCAACTGCATAGCTATTTTAGAATCTCGGACATTGCTGCGATCATCTACAGGGTAATCTAGTTACCCTAGAGGTATTTTTCTAATCCTCAAGTTTTAGATTTAATTTTAGATTAAATATTAGATAATAAAAATTAGATCTAATAAATCTTAGATTTGAAATAAAGTAAGATAATTTTTTTTTAAATATTCCACCCCAGATCTCATTAAATCTGGAAGATCCTACAAGGAAAAAGATGGTTTTTCCTTCACTGGCCTCTACCGGTATCCACTCGAGTAGGATCTGGATCATCTTTTTCTCATAAATTTTTGCTCCAAAAATTAGATCTAGATCTGATCTGGAAGATCTTCAAAAGATCTTCTGAAGCTGGAGCAGCAGCTTCTCGACAAATCTCTGCAGCCTTCTAATCAAGAAGCCACCACGCCTTGGACAAGCACCAGATGGACGCCCAACCTCTTGGATGTGAAGAGGAGAGGAAAAGGAGCAGAGGGGGCATAGAGAAGTGGAGAGGATTCAGGCTTTTGCTGGTTATTGAGCAGAAGCTCTCAACCCTAGGTCCAGACAGGGTTTAAATAGACCCTGCTGCGCCATGCAGTGCCACATCATTCGATCAATCAAAAAATTTCAATTAATTTTGAAAAAATTTTGATTGATGGAGTGATGTCATCTGATCATATCAGATAAGAATTCCCACAATCCCTCCTACTGTTGGTGCCAACACTGGATAAGCACAGTGAGATTGGCGCCCCACAGTCCATGTTGATCAAGAGATCAGAGTCCTAAATCTCATGGGACTCTATCCTTATCCACTTGGGGCGCATGCCCAATCTGAATATGGTGCCTACTTTGAGGCCTAATTTAGCAGGTGGACACTCCATAAAAAATCTCCAATGATCTCTTGCCAAGTGGCCTTCAGTCCAAGGTCCATGGGTCAACGTTTGACCAATATCCTAAAACGAAAATGACAGGTGACAGGAATTAGCAGGTGTTGTCTTAAATTCATCTCATGAATTAAGATAAATCTTTTTCGAGCTGGATTGGCTCCAGTCAGACTGTGAAAAACCTTCTCAAGGCTCTCTGGATGAGTCAAATCACATTTGGCTCAGTCGAGATAGAAAAGATTATACAAGGAGAAAGTTAGGCTCAATTGTGTGCTAGCATAATTTTCTTGAACCTAATTGGATCTAATCCAAATCAATTGGGTTAGCCCAATTGATGACATCCAAATCCTAACCCTTGTTTGTGTGACCCAGTTAGGTTCAATTCTGTATGGTAATGAGACATGTCATGATCTTATCATCGAAACTCCTTTCGATGGATCAGAACTCTTTTGATTCAGATAATTAGAATGATCGATCATCAAGATCATTCTAATTGCTTCCAAAATTTATCAGTGATACCTAGCAGTATATGATGGCAACCCATCAAAAATGAAGATGAACCTCTTGGTGTAGCTACCTATGTGATTGAGTTTTTCTATCGTGAGTTCCGACTAAATTAGGATTAAGGTGAACTCGTCAAACCCAACATCAGTCATATGAATCAATCGATTGATCCGAGTCCGATGTGAAACCCCAATGAAAAACTCTTTTCCATTATTTCACTTTGCCATGGCCATGGGCTTAAGGACTCGATCTTTCGATCATCATAGGACTACTCCTCTCATCTACCGAGGTTGATAGATCCCTTCTTGGTGCGATTTGGTTCCTACAATGAATATGCTACAGCCAACATACACCTCAGGATTCTGAATGGCTAGGAGATTGAGTATAGTATAGTCAAACTATAACACACTCAAGGTGAACTATCGATGTACCTCAGGTCAAAGAACTAGACACAGCTGCAGCATCGAGCTAGTCATCGATGAGAAGGTAGACTTCCTTATGACTGCTCGAGGTGGTCACACTCAGTACTCTCATTCTCAATGAATACCTGTACTCTCACTCCAGTGTCTCCACACTGTAGACTCAAGACACATCTATCCTAAGGAAGCGATCGTACACCAACCTTCTGGATCGATCACCATCCTCGTGATGATCCTATGGTCAGGAGCTGTTTATGAGTTAGTTATGTAAATTCATGCCTTAATTCATGCTTTAAATTTTCAACTCTTGAAAATATAAATTAACATTCTTACTAACTCAAAGGATGTATCACAGACATAATGTACACAATGTGATAGTAGAATAATCTTTTTATTCATTTATAGTCAAAATTATAAATTTGTCCTTACATTTGTATAGGAATGTGTCAGCCAATTTGGCATCTAGGACACACATCTAACACTCACCCCCATATCCTAGGGCATATGCTTGATTGCTCAGGATGGATAATTATGGGAGTTGAGCCATGATGCTCGATCCCATCTCCTTCACATGCTATGATCTGTCTAACCTGAGACCTGCTCGGAATAGCCTCCAACGGCAATAGGAGCTTCATCTTACAACATTGTCTGTCAACCTCTGGAGTCTCCTATCTCGTACCCAATCCACCTATATCTGGAGCTCTCCCTCACTTCCCACTGGCTCCTGAAGCTCCATCTCGTATGGAGCTTCCTACCAAGAGGTAATGTCTTCCATACCTCTTTTCCTTCATCACAACTCTACTACCATGCAAAACTTTTAAGATTCCATCGTCAGCTCTTCACCTATAGCTGCTTGAATCCAATCTACTCAGTAAAATTAGATTATTCCTAAAATTGAGTATGTATTGGACCTCACCCAATTTCTTTATTACTCCAGCATGAGCGTGTAAGCTGATTGTCTCAATGCCCTTGATCGCATAGCTCGATCAATCTGACAGATGAACAATGCCCTCACTGCTCTTTAGAGAGACAAACAGCTCCTCTCTGCAATAAACATGATGCAAATATATAGAATCTAAAATTCACTATGAGAAAAAAGTAAATACATCATCAGTCACTAGAAGAATATCATCACTTTCTTCTATATTGCTATCTTGGACCACCATTACAGTAGCTTTCGTCTGATCTCTGAGCTGTAGGCAATCTTTAACTCGATACCCCAACTCATCATACTTGTAATACCTGATCTTGCTGTAGTCCCTTAACTTGGACTTGGATCGCCCACCTTGTTATTCTCTGCCCCTTTGTCCTCTGCCACCACCTCCTCCAGTCACCACCATAGTTGAGTTGCCACATGAACTCGAAGCTCTATTCTCCCACTTGAGGACCACATTCTAGAGAAGTGTAGAAGTGATCTCATCCATCTTAATGGTGCTTTTCTCCATCAGAAGAGCATGTTAGAAAATGCCATCACATGGTGATCTGGTATGCATACAGAGATTTCAAAATTTTAAATACGTAGAAGAAAATTTTAAAAACTTTTCAACACCATTCTAGGATAACCATACAACATAACAACCCTCATTATGCCAGGACAACCTTATTTCTAAACGATGTTAAAATAAATCTCTAATTAGATCTAATCGAATCAAGCATGCATATAGAGATCATATCTCAACATAACCTAGACATCATCATATATACAAGATTAAGATTCAAGTAAAAATAAAAATCTGATTTTTATCTTTACGTGGGTAGATCTTCACCGCGATCCGATGATCCATGGATATCTTCATGATTTATCGAATCTATGATCTGATAATCTGTGGATATCTTCATGGTCCTTTTAAAGCTGTATAAGTATCCGATCTCTACAGTATCCACACGAGGCTGATCTGATTTGGAGATCTCGATTTCACCAGAGTGCTAGCTCCTTTGCAGAGATCACTCCTTGGATTATCAAATTTTTGATCTCTTTTAATTCTCTTCTCAAAAAAATCAAAGAGATCTATAGGAGGATCAAGAAATCAGATCTAATTTGATTTTTTTTTTCTCTTCTAAAGAGAAAGAAAAAGATTTATAGAAAAGAAGAATAAGAGATCCCATCTCTTTTCTTTTCTTTTTTTTTATCCAACTCTTGGACTGATCATGAAGGAGAAATCATATCCAACTCTTGAACATCTATGGAGGAGAAGGAAGAGAGAAAATCATGTCCAACACTTGGATAGAGAGAAAGAGGAAGAGACCTTAAAAACCAACCTTTGGTTGTAAGAAAGAAAGGAAGAGGAGGAGACCAAAACCCCATGCCCACCCTTGTGCGCCTCCACTTTTCTCTTCTTGTGTTTTTTTTTCTTTCTTCATGCCAACTTACTCTCCAAAATCACCATGTAGAACTTCATGAGAGGCACCCCTTTTTATCCCTAACAATTAGGGATTAGTTAGGGTTAGTTAGAAGTCCTATCTAGAGAAGGACTCCTATAATTACTGCCTTTTTAGTTTTGTGTGCTAACCTTTTTAGTGCCTCTGTTCTCCATAATAAAAATAGATTGGGTGTTCCTCTTTGGGTGTGGATAAGGAGAGAGATTCTCAATCTAATAGGACTCTGATTTTTTATCTTAATTTCAACCCAATTCGAATTCGATTCGAATCTAAATTGGATCAAACTCAATTAGAAATTAAGTCCAAATTCTATTTGGACTAGAAAATCTAAATTAAATCAAATCCAATCAGATCCAATATAATTTAATTCAATCTATATTTGATCAAATTAAATAATTAGCAATATTTGCAAATTAGTCCTCTTATAACTTACTAATGTTAGATGTATGTCCGAGAAGTCAATCTTGGCTAACATATATTATATTTCTAAGATATAATTTTATACTTATTGGATATTTATATTATCATTCATGCTTTATGTGTCCATAAATCATTCAAGGGATTAATAAAATGATGATACATATTCTCAAAAAGTTGAGAATTTGAGACATGTATCATTGATGGTTGATTCCTATATTACTCTTGATCATAGGATCATCATGGAGATGGTGATTGATCTGGATAGACTAGTGTATGAATCACTTTTTTCAAGTAAATAGATGTCGAGTCTATGGTGTAGTGAAGCGAAAATTTAGTGCAGCGGCAAAATGGTAATTTTAAACCTTTTTCAAAATTACTATTTTACAGCGGAATTATTAATTAATCTTATTAATTAATACTAATTAACTCTACACTAGGATCTAAATATGATACAACAGCATGCATTTAAATTTGAAATTCAAATTTGAATCAGTAAACATTTTACAGTACTGTGTTCAGAACACATCACCTTTTGCGGGTAGTCGATCACCGCAATCTGATCACCGTCGGGGGCTCTGATCGTCACATCATAGCCACCCAAATGTCTGGCCTCTGCGGATTGTCCACACGAAGCTCCCGTCTGATCAGCTCCTCACGAATGCTAGTTCGTGATTTCACCCTTTTGATGGCAGATGTTGATCGAACTCCTTCGATCGATGTGTGCCGACTTCTCAGATGCTCCAGATCGTCTGCACAGTTGCTTGAGAGTATGATGGATCTCTCTCTAAAATTTGGTGGACTCACGACACTCGTGGCACACCAATCTCACTTCCCGAACCCTAGGTAGAAACCCTAGGGTATACACCAAAAACCCTGCGCCCAATTTTCTCTCTTTTCTTTCTTTTTCTCTCGGAAGGTTTTGGACCTTCACCTTATGCAGAAGCCTTCCTCACACCCCAAAGTTTCTCTCCTAAAATTTCTATGCACGTCCCACCTTTCTCCTCTTTTTAAAACAACGTCGAATGTGTCTTATCCGCGTGAGAGGATAAAGACAAGAGGTTACACATTTGAATTCAAATCAAATTTGAATTCAAACGAAAACCAACTTATCCCTATCCTTTTGGGTGTGAGAAGAGAAGGGGTGTGGCTCTTTGTGTGTGGAAAATGTTTCATGAGAAACCTTTTCTCGTGTAAGTAATGTGGCGCACAAAATGGATAAGGAATAAAGGGCAAGTGATAAGTTATCCATTCAAATTCAAACATGCTTTGAATTTGAATGGCTAACTAATTATTTTATCCATCCATATGGCACACAAATGAGGGTGTGGGGAAGGGTTTTGCATGAGAAAAATTTCACGAGAAGTTTCTTCTCGTGAATTCAAATTGGTGCAAGGAAGTTGGGTGTCGCAGGGAATTTAAAACAAGGTGGTTTGATTCAAATTGAGCCAACCTAGTTTAAAATAGGTTAAGCACAATTAGAGCAGATTAAACCCAACATAATTAAGCTTAATTAGGCTCAATAAAATCCTAATCAAATCAAAAATTAACTAAACCTAACCCCTGATCAAATCAGGAACTAAACCACCTTAGCGATTAGGTCAACATTTAACCTAATCGGGTCAATCCAAACTGAATCCAATTCAATTGGACTTGATCCAAAAATAATTACTCAATCAAATTGAGTTAATTAGTGATTAAATCACTAATTAAACCTCTCATAAATATTGAGTCCAAATCCGATGGGCAATCAGGCATCAGAGACCATCGATATGAAACCTTGATCAAAGAGTTCAAATTTCAAATTCAAAATTTGAAATTCAAAATTTTGACCCCGGTACCCAAAATATGTGGAACTCATGATTAGAGAATCTTAATTCTCAATCATAGAGTCTCAGATAGATAAGACTCATAATCAGCCATCAGATCAGAAAGGAACCTCTTATGTGTGTGACCCCGCAGGTTCGAACCTAAGCCGGTAGCACAGGAACCAATTCCTGTACTAATCGAAGTGACCATCTAGCAATGGTACCCGATGACCGGATAGGTCGAATAATCACAATCGCAACATTCAGAACCTACGTGAATATGGTTACCGTATAATTCATCCATTTTGACCCCTGTGTTTAGGACGACTCAGGGTTAAACTGTCAACCCTGATGATATCATCCGAATCGTGCTCAACTCAATTAGTCCTGTGACTCCTCACTAGGACTACCCTGGCCAAGGTTTTGCTAAATTGAAACACGATTATACACAGCTCCTAAACTAGAGTGGTCAATCCCATCTTGACACACGCACCGACAAGTCAAGTACTTGACTACACCCAGCAACCTTCCGTCACTGAATTAGAAATTCAGGTAGTCCAGTGCCTAAGTGCAGTGAGTTGCTTGCAAGTCACCGTGGCGATCTCAGGTCGGAGGGACATTTATACCCATATCCCATCGGAGCAAATCTTGACAGCAGAAATATCTCCGGAGTTGGTCACGTTCAGTGCAGATGTACCATTATATCTCACCTGTATGCCATACCAGTGTGTTGCTCCTAGATTGATTTTGATGATTACAAAGCAGATTGAAGGGATACAAACAATTGAAAAAGTCCTTATGCTCTTCAAGGGCAAAATCGTAATTTTGCTAAAATCCTGATTTGATAGTACCACTTGGTAGAACAAATGATTTGAAATCTATTGGTGAAAATTTCATTGTGTTTGGACTTATACTTTTGAAGTTATGAAGGTTTGAAGTGCATGAGTCGACTCATGAGTCAACTCATGGCACTATGAGCTGAATGGCACGAAAAAATTCCCATGGCACGCTGGATTTTTGGCTTGGCACGACCTGTGAGTCGACTCATGAGTCGACCCACAAGGCATGAGTCGACTCATGAGTCGACCCCTGCTGATTTGAGCCAAAAAATTCAGAAATCAGATCTTCTGGTCTGTTGCAACAGAAGTCGACTCATGAGTCGACTCCTGAAGCATGAGTCGACCCCTGCGACGGGAAATGTCAGCAACGGCTATTTTTTTTGCCCATTTTAATTGCCATTTATGCTTCCTAAAAATCCTCTAACGGCTCTTTATCTGCCTAAATTGTTTTCTCTTGCTTCTAATGCTACAAAATACTTTAAATGATGAAAGAAATTGCAGATTAAATAGCGGATCAAACGTGAAATCAAATAAGAAGAGAAAAGAGAGGAAAAAGAGAAGAACAGAAGAGAGGATCCGAAATTTGCAAGAAAAAGCCTGAGATCAACGAAATATCCATAGAGAAAAAGAGAGAGGATCCACAATATACCAGAGAGATTGTGAAAGAAAAAAGGAAGATCTTTCAAGGAGAGAATTCTTCACGCCTATCGTTTCAACCTTGATCTAGAGATCGTTCAAAGCTTTCAAGAGATCTTCAATCAACAATCAACCTCTTCTCAAGCGTTCAACCATTCATTCATCTTGAGAAAATCTGAAAAAGGGGTTCTTCATTTGAGTAAAGCTTTTATTGTTATATTTGCTCATTTAAGGAGCTGTTATTGTATTCATCTGTGCTCTAAATATTCTTACTCTTTGTGAGTTTTTGCTCTTGTTTTTGGAGGATTTCCAAAACAAGGAAAGGTTGATCCGAACCTGAAATCGGAGTGTTTTGGGTTGGCTTGTACCCGGGAAATAAGTGTTCTAGCTTGGGATAGCTAGGGTCGGAGTTTCCGACGTCCTGTATTCTAGCTTGGGATAGCTAGTGTCGGAGTTTCCGATGTTTTGTATTCGGGTTGAATACAAAGGATAGTGGATTAAAATTTCCAAGTGGGATCTTGGGGAGTGGACGTAGGTGCAAGGTTAGCACCGAACCACTATAAATCCTTGTGTTTGTGGTGTGCTTTATCGCTTTATCTTATTTCTTTATTATATCCTTGCAATACTGCTTTAGTTAATTAATATTGATTTAAAGCCATTGTTTTGTTCTTCATAAGTTATCTGTTGGGCTTAAAATTTTTAGAAACCCAATTCACCCCCCCTCTTGGGTTGTATAGCTGGGCAACAAGTGGTATCAGAGCCAGTGCTCTAGCCCTTCTTTGATCTAACAATCAAAGAGCCAAAGATCTATGGCAACCCATGTTGGAACTTCTCTAGCTGAGGGGCAATCAACAAACCGACCTCCACTTTTCAATGGGTCTAATTACACCTATTGGAAAGCTCGGATGAAGATTTTCATACAAGCACTCGACTATGATATGTGGAGTATCATAGTGAATGGTCCTCACACACCCACCAAGATTATAGATGGTGAGGAGTCAACCAAACCCGAGAAAGAATGGGATGAGGTTGACAAGAAATTGGCACAATTAAATGCCAAAGCTATGAATGTTCTTTATTGTGCACTAGATGCTAGTGAATTTAATCGCATTTCTACTTGTGCATCTGCTAAAGAAATATGGAATAGGTTAGAAGTCACCCATGAGGGAACAAATCAAGTAAAAGAGTCTAAAATAAACATGCTTGTACATAAATATGAATTGTTCAAAATAGAGCATGATGAGTCCATAACTGCTATGTTTACTCGTTTTACTGATATAATCAATGGTTTAAAGAGTCTTGGCAAATCTTATACTAACAGTGAACTTGTAAGGAAGATTCTCAGGTCACTGCCAAGAACTTGGGAAGCCAAGGTGACTGCCATCCAAGAAGCAAAGGACTTGAACACTCTACCTCTAGAAGAGCTTCTTGGATCCTTGATGACTCATGAACTTAGCATGATGCAACATCAAGAGGATGAAATCAAAAAGAAAAGAACCATTGCCCTCAAATCCACAACTTCACCTGATTATGAAACAGATGACTCTGAAGATGAAGATCAGGATGAAGAGATGGCTCTCATCACCCGGAAATTCAAGAAGTTTCTAAGAAAAAGGAAACAGGGGATGAGAAAGAAATTTACAAAAGGGGATCAAAGCATAGAAAAGGAGAAAGATCAAACCCCTATATGCTATGAGTGCAAGAAGCCAGGACATTTCAGATCCGAATGTCCTCAATTGAAGAAAGGTCCAAAGAAATTCAAAAAGAAGGCAATGATGGCGACCTGGAGTGCGAGTGATGACTCAAGCTCCGACGAGGAAACCTCAACCGAACAAGCCAATCTGTGCCTGATGGCACATGAAAATGAGGTAACTTCTGAATCCACTAGTGAATTTACTTTTGAAGAATTGCATGAAGCTTTCTATGATTCAATTGATGAATTAAAGAAACTAGGGAAGAAAAACAAAGAGCTAAAATTGAAAAATCAGTCCTTAGTGAAACAAGCTGAAATTCTTTCAATTGAAAAATTCACATTGATTCAAGAAAATCAAAACTTTAAGGATGAAATTAACAGACTGAAATCTATAGTAGATAAGTTCACCTTAAGTTCAAACAAGCTAAATATGATCCTTGATAATCAGAAAGCTATATATGATAAGGCTGGACTTGGTTACAAACCCCTGAAGAAACAAAAATTTTTGAAGAATATTTATGCAAATTATTCAAACAAAAAGCCTACAAATATTACTTGTTTTAAATGTGGAAGAATAGGACATAAATCATACACATGTCTTATTAACAAATATGCAAACACAAAGAAAATATGGGTTCCAAAAGGAACCATTCTGACTAACCTGAAAGGACCCAAGAAAGCTTGGGTACCTAAGACAGAAACTTGATCTGTGCTTGCAGGTGTGTCTAGCATCCCAAGAAGGAAACAGGAAATGGTATCTTGACAGCGGATGCTCGAGACACATGACTGGTGATGAATCACAATTCATCACGTTTGATGCTAAGGATGGAGGGATGGTCACCTTTGGAGATAATGGCAAAGGAAAGATCATCGGGATAGGTAACATTGGTATCACTCCCTCCAAATACATTGAGAATGTTTTACTTGTTAAAGGTTTAAAGCATAACTTACTTAGCATTAGTCAATTCTGTGATAAAGGGTATAAAGTAAGTTTTGAATCATCTGTATGCATTGTGACGAGTCCTATTAACGATGGCAATGTTTATATGGTAGACTTGAATGATTTAACTAAATTAGACATGCAATGCCTAGTTTCCTTAAATGCTAAAATAAATGAGACTAGTTGGCTGTGGCATCGTAGACTTGCACATATTAGCATGCATTCTCTTTCAAAATTAATCAAAAAGGATTTAGTTCTCGGTTTGCCAAAATTAAATTTTGAAAAGGATAGAATTTGTGATGCATGCCAATTAGGTAAACAAACTAGAATATCATTTAAATCCAAAAATACTATTTCAACTTCTAGACCTTTAGAGCTCTTACATATGGATTTATTTGGACCAACTAAAACCACTAGTCTAGGAGGAAAACGATATGGATTTGTAATAATTGATGATTACTCTCGTTTTACTTGGGTTTTCTTTTTAGCTCACAAAAATGAAACTTTTCAAATTTTCACGAAATTTCATCGAAAAGTCACTAATGAAAAAGGGTTTTCAATTCAAAATATTAGAAGTGATCATGGAACAGAATTTGAAAATCATGACTTTGAAAATTTTTGTGATGAAAATGGAATTGGCCACAACTTCTCTGCTCCTAGGACACCCCAACAAAATGGGGTAGTTGAAAGGAAAAATAGAACCTTAGAAGAAATGGCCCGTACCATGCTCTGTGAAAGCAACCTTCCAAAATATTTTTGGGCGGAAGCTATTAACACAGCATGTTACATTTTAAATCGTGCTTTAATAAGACAATTTTTAAAGAAAACCCCCTATGAACTTTGGAAAGGAAGAAAACCAAATATTGCCTATTTTCATGTTTTTGGTTGCCGATGTTTTGTATTAAATAATGGCAAAGAAAAACTTGGTAAATTTGATGCAAAATCAGATGAAGCAATCCTTCTAGGTTACTCCTCCACTAGTAAAGCATTTAGAGTGTTCAACAAAAGAACCTTAGTAGTTGAGGAGTCCATACATATTGTCTTTGATGAATCTAACGATCTTCCTTCAAGGAAGAATGAGGGTATTGATGATGCAGATCCACTAATAGAAGGTATGAAGGAGATCACTCTGAAAGATTCAGCAACTCCAGAAGACAAGGATCAAGAAGATGAACAAAATGAGAAAGGTGAAGAAATTCAAGAACAACCTCAAGGTACAAATGACTTACCCAAGGAATGGAGGTATGTTCACAACCACCCTAAAGAATTAATTATCGGTGATCCTATGCATGGGGTAAAAACACGTTCTTCACTTAGAGATGTACTTAATCATTGTGCTTTTGTATCTCAACTGGAACCTAAAACTTTTGAAGAAGCTGAAAATGATCATAACTGGATTAATGCTATGCAAGAAGAACTCAGTCAATTTGAAAGAAATAATGTTTGGACCTTAGTGAAAAGACCTAAAGATTATTCAATAATCGGCACAAAATGGGTCTTTAGAAACAAGTTAGATGAGCATGGAAATGTAATTAGAAATAAAGCAAGACTGGTTGCTAAGGGATATAATCAAGAAGAAGGAATTGATTTTGATGAAACCTTTGCACCTGTTGCTAGATTAGAAGCCATTAGACTTCTACTTGCTTATGCTTGCTTTATGAAATTCAAACTATTTCAAATGGATGTTAAAAGTGCATTTTTAAATGGATATATTTTTGAAGAAGTATATGTAGAACAACCCCCTGGATTTGAAAATCATGCTTTTCCCAATCATGTCTTTAGATTAAATAAAGCTTTATATGGTCTAAAACAAGCACCTAGAGCATGGTATGAAAGGCTAAGCAAATTTTTACTAAATAATGGTTTCTCAAGAGGCAATGTGGATACAACTCTATTTATTAAAAGAAACCAAAATGATATGCTAATTATACAAATTTATGTTGATGACATAATTTTTGGGTCTACTAATGAATCCCTTTGTCAAGACTTTGCTAAGCTTATGCAGGGAGAGTTCGAGATGAGCATGATGGGAGAACTCACCTTCTTCCTCGGACTCCAAATCAAACAATCAAAAGAGGGAATCTCCATCACCCAAAGCAAGTACACCAAGGAACTACTCAAAAGATTTGGAATGGAGAACTGCAAACCAATTGGCACACCAATGAGTCCCTCATGTAAGCTTGACAAGGATGATGAAGGTAAAAGCGTAGACTTAAAATACTATAGAGGTATGATTGGCTCATTATTATATTTAACTGCAAGTAGGCCTGATATCATGTTTAGTGTTTGCTTATGTGCAAGATATCAATCTAATCCTAAGGAATCTCATTTGAATGCTGTTAAAAGAATCCTTAGATACTTAAATGGTACACAAACTATAGGGTTATGGTACTCTAAGGACTCACAAATTAATTTGTTAGGATATTCTGATGCTGATTTTGCTGGATGTAAATTAGATAGAAAAAGCACAAGTGAAACTTGCCAATTTCTTGGAGTTAACCTAATCTCATGGTTTAGCAAGAAACAAAATTCGGTGGCACTGTCTACGGCTGAGGCCGAATACATTGCAGCCGGAAGTTGTTGTGCTCAAATCCTGTGGATTAAGCAACAACTCGAAGATTTTGGAATCAAACTTAATGAAACACCAATAAAATGTAATAATACAAGTGCTATAAATCTATCTAAAAATCCAATACAACATTCAAGATCTAAACATATTGAGATAAGACATCATTTTATAAGAGAACATGTTCAAAACAAAAATATAATTCTTGAATATGTTTGCACTGAAAATCAATTAGCTGATATCTTTACAAAGGCCCTTAGTGAGGAAAGATTCTGTGAAATTAGGAGAAATCTAGGAATTCTAGATCCATTTATCTGAAATTTCTCAATTTCCAAAGAATAGATGTCAAAAACTCTTAGAGCTCAATTTTCAACATCTATCCTGGTTCCAAAAGCTTAGTTTTATCACTCTAAAAACTTATCATTGAGCAAAATTCTTTCTCCCAAAATTTTGAATTTTTCTGGAATTTATTTGCATTTTTCCTGATTTTCTGAACTTCATGAGTCGACCCCCATGAGTCGACTCAATGGCAAACTTGTAAATCCCACCAACTTCCATCGGGTTCATTTTTTTTAAAACGGGAAACCTTGTTTATGAGATGACTCATCTTCTCGTCGTCTTCCTTCCGAAAGCCGTCCTCTCAAACTTTTGTTTTGCTCCAAATCCAAGGATCACTTCTGAGGCAATTCTCCCTCCTTCTCTCCACCAAAAATCGCCTCCTTGAAAAGGACTTTTCTGTGCTTTCTCGCAGTGATAGGCGCGGGTGGAACGTGCCCTAGAACTTCACCGTTCATTCAAAATCCACTTCTTTTCTCCACCAAAATTCTTCTTTACTCTTTTGTGATCCCTCCTCCACTGAATTCAAGTCTTCTTGTCTGCTACCTTATTGGATATGGCTCCAAAGATGAAACTTCCCCAAAGAAGGAAATCAATCCGAGAGCCTGAGGAAATTGTCCGAAAGAAAAGGCATGCTCAGTCTTCCACTGTTCCCAATCCAATTTCAGTACCTGCTCAAGGTCCCTCTCAACCCTCCATAAGCCCCAGTGTAAATCTTCTTTCTGATAGAAAAGTAAAAACCGGGAAAAATATAGATTTTCGGTTCTTTGAGAAAGAAGGCTTTACTTTTGCTACCAAGATCAAAAATCAAGGATGGGAACTTTATTGCTCTCTTAAGGAAGTCACCTATGTTGATCTAGTCAGAGAGTTCTACCAGAACCTAAATTATGGAAACGGGTCTGTGACTTCAACTGTAAAGGAGATTGACATCTGTTTGGATTCTAGGATATTGGGAGAGATACTTCAGTTGCCTAGTGAAGGATACTCATATATGGAACTCCCAATTAAAGAAGAAGGGATCAGAATTATCTTAGGAGAAGATTTTTCAGGAAGTTTAAACAAATTGGAAGCAAAGCTACTGTCCATTGAGATGAGGGTCCTGCATCAGATTGTGACAAAACTATTCTTTCCTAGGAGTGGTAGACATGACTTACTATCTGGCAGAGATGTATGTGTCATGTTTCATATCATCACTCAGACCCCCCTAAACCTCCCTACACTTATGATAGAGGCCATGAGAGAAACTTTGAACAGATCCAAGGCACACTTGCCTTATGGTATGGCCCTTACTAGAGTTTTTAGGAGGTTTGGAGTTAGCTGTGAGGGGGAGACACCTACCAAGCTCTCACATGTGGACACTTTCAACCAACACAGCCTGCACCGAATGGGAATTACAAAGACTGTTGGTGGTTGGATCAAGGGCTCTGAAGAAAGAGCTGAGGAGAGAGCTGAGGAAAGAGCTGAAGACAGAACTGAAGGCAGAGTAGAAGAAGAAGGTCCATCTTCTCCTGTACATGATTTCAGGGCAGCTTCACCAGATACCCAGTTCATTCATGATACTGAGGCTGGCCCTTCTGAGTTTACTAGGATGCCCACACCAGTGTATCAGCCAGAGAGCAGAGCACCTCATTCAGAGTTCAGACTGGCTGATGATCAGATCGAGCATATATCTCAGCGTGTGGCTTCTTTGTTGTCTAGCCAGTGGAGTAGTACTTCTTTTGCACCTGGAGCTACTTCTTCTGATCAGACCATTACTCCCCACATCTCCACTATATTTCAGATGATTTCAGATCAGTCCGTCAGGATACAGCAGCTTGAGGATACAGTCTGGAGACTTACTGGCAGAGTTCTTGACTTGCAGGGGCAAGTCCTTGCATTGGCCCATCCCCAGCCACAGGAGTCTACTATTGAGGTCACAGACCTCACTGCAGAGGCTGGAAGGCTCAGAGGAGCACTAGAAGGTGGATATGAGCTACTGAGGAAAGAGATCAGAGGATCGAGTGAGCATGCTACCACCCAGTTCACTGCTCTACTTCAATCTGTTTCCAGAGCACTGAACGTACTTGATTCTATCAGACTCATGATATCAGCCCTAGTATCTCAGCATTCTCAGCCACCTAGTTCATCTCGTTCTCCTGCTCGTGCCATCACCTCCACTCGTGGCAGAGGCAGACGGGGTAGAGGACGCACTTCTGAACCATCATCTCCTCACCCTATATCTGATGACTCTGATCATTGACTTATCTAGATCTTAGGAGTTAGTATCTTGTTCTAGGATCTATACCTTGGGGCCATGTATTGACATTTAGCTGGTTGAATTCTATGTATTGAAACAATTATGATTTTAATGGAATCATCTTTTACCTATATTTCTACCTCTTTGTAATGATTATATTTTGGTTATATTTCAATCTCCGATACATCTGTTGAAATATTATCTTCTCCTTATTGTTGTTTGCTATTGATAATTGCTATATTAAGGGGGAGCAAACATCTGTGAAAAACTCTAAAGAGGAAGAAATTAAAGAATATTTTTCAGAAAAGGAAAAGAAAGAGTTAACTATGTTTGATGATGTCAAAAAGGGGGAGAAATTAAAATTAAACAAAAATTGAAATTAGACAAAAAGCAAAACCCTAAATTATGAGAAAAAGGGGGAGAAATTAAATTAAAACAAATATTGAAGAAATTAAACAAATATTGGAGAAATTAGACAAAAACAAGGATTGAAAGATTAAACAAAACTTTGAGAAATTTTGGTATCGAAATTTGGTATCAGACAGAGAAATTTGGTATCAGACAGAACTTTAATCCATCAAAAGCAAAATCATGAGTACAATGCAAATAAGTATTTTTTATATATATGCTCTGATATTCAAACTTGCTTTTGAAATTTTACTCACCTTGAGACATCAATAAGAAATTTGTTTTACTCTGATACATCCTACAATTTCTTTCAACTTGATCTGATACATGATAACATTTGATCCGATACAGTGTGAAGGTTTCTTTAAAATATTATAACATTTGCTCGGATACTGTTTGAAATTTTCTCTGATACATTAAAAATTTTCTTGCTCTGATTCATTATAAAATCTTTTCTGATATCATTGTAAAAATTATTTTTGCTCTAATACATAGAAAAAGTTATTTATCTTCTCTTGCTCTGAAATATCTTGAACTCAAAATGATCTAATTCCCTTTTCAAATCTTTAAGAAAATGGACAAACTATTTTTGCATTTATATTACATGCCAAAAGAATCATACTCTTTTCAAGCATATACACCCATAATGGATTCTTTTGAAATTAATGCATTAACATAAATATTTTTGTTCATATGTTTTGTCATCATCAAAAAGGGGGAGATTGTTGCTCCTAGATTGATTTTGATGATTACAAAGCAGATTGAAGGGATACAAACAATTGAAAAAGTCCTTATGCTCTTCAAGGGCAAAATCGTAATTTTGCTAAAATCCTGATTTGATAGTACCACTTGGTAGAACAAATGATTTGAAATCTATTGGTGAAAATTTCATTGTGTTTGGACTTATACTTTTGAAGTTATGAAGGTTTGAAGTGCATGAGTCGACTCATGAGTCAACTCACGGCACTATGAGCTGAATGGCACGAAAAAATTCCTATGGCACGCTGGATTTTTGGCTTGGCACGACCTGTGAGTCGACTCATGAGTCGACCCACAAGGCATGAGTCGACTCATGAGTCGACCCCTGCTGATTTGAGTCGAAAAATTCAGAAATCAGATCTTCTGGTCTGTTGCAACAGAAGTCGACTCATGAGTCGACTCCTGAAGCATGAGTCGACTCATGAGTCGACCCCTGCGACGGGAAATGTCAGCAACGGCTATTTTTTTTGCCCATTTTAATTGCCATTTATGCTTCCTAAAAATCCTCTAACGGCTCTTTATCTGCCTAAATTGTTTTCTCTTGCTTCTAATGCTACAAAATGCTTTAAATGATGAAAGAAATTGCAGATTAAATAGCGGATCAAACGTGAAATCAAATAAGAAGAGAAAAGAGAGGAAAAAGAGAAGAACAGAAGAGAGGATCCGAAATTTGCAAGAAAAAGCCTGAGATCAACGAAATATCCATAGAGAAAAAGAGAGAGGATCCACAATATACCAGAGAGATTGTGAAAGAGAAAAGGAAGATCTTTCAAGGAGAGAATTCTTCACGCCTATCGTTTCAACCTTGATCTAGAGATCGTTCAAAGCTTTCAAGAGATCTTCAATCAACAATCAACCTCTTCTCAAGCGTTCAACCGTTCATTCATCTTGAGAAAATCTGAAAAAGGGGTTCTTCATTTGAGTAAAGTTTTTATTGTTATATTTGCTCATTTAAGGAGCTGTTATTGTATTCATCTGTGCTCTAAATATTCTTACTCTTTGTGAGTTTTTGCTCTTATTTTTGGAGGATTTCCAAAACAAGGAAAGGTTGATCCGAACCTGAAATCGGAGTGTTTTGGGTTGGCTTGTACCCGGGAAACAAGTGTTCTAGCTTGGGATAGCTAGGGTCGGAGTTTCCGACGTCCTGTATTCTAGCTTGGGATAGCTAGTGTCGGAGTTTCCGACGTTTTGTATTCGGGTTGAATACAAAGGATAGTGGATTAAAATTCCCAAGTGGGATCTTGGGGAGTGGACGTAGGTGCAAGGTTAGCACCGAACCACTATAAATCCTTGTGTTTGTGGTGTGCTTTATCGCTTTATCTTATTTCTTTATTATATCCTTGCAATACTGCTTTAGTTAATTAATATTGATTTAAAGCCATTGTTTTGTTCTTCATAAGTTATCTGTTGGGCTTAAAATTTTTAGAAACCCAATTCACCCCCCCTCTTGGGTTGCATAGCTGGGCAACACAGTGTCTCCACACTCTTTGGTTATGAGGACAACCAACCCATATGGCACACAACGACCTATGCTCGATAAACGTTGTCGTCCTTGGTAACAACGTATCATTTGGTCGCGAACATTTTTAAGGACTAAGTAACAAATCCTCCTTTGTCGAGTCTAAATAGTCCTAAGGACTTCACCACAACACAGGAGTTCATTAGAAGATGAAACATTTGTGATGAAAAAAATATCAAAATAACTTTTATTTATTTATAATTCATGTACTAATACAAAAAAGAGCACAACTGTCAACAGGCTGACGATTGGCTTTGGGACACTATTCCCAACAATCTCCCACTTGGCCTAAAGCCTATCGGTGCAGTATCTAATACCCATCTTCGACTTGTAGTCGTTGAACTCCTTCACTGCAATGGCTTTAGTGAATGGGTCGGCCAGGTTCTCCTTCCCGTCGATCTTCTGAAGGTCGACATCACCTCGATCCACGATCTCTCGGATGAGAAGGTAGCGACGCAGAATATGCTTCGTCCGCTGGTGTGCCTTTGGTTCCTTCTCCTAAGCAATGGCTCCAGAGCTGTCGCAATAGAGCAGAACTGGACCAACAAGGGAGGGTGCTACTCCGAGCTCGGTGATGAATTTTCTCAGCCACACTGCTTCTTTGGCAGCATCTGATGTAGCAATATACTCCGCCTCGCATATTGAATCAGCCACAGTGTGCTGCTTGAAACTCTTCCAGCAGACAGCTCCACCATTAAGGGTAAAAATAAATCCTGACACACTCTTGCTATCATCACGATCAGACTGGAAACTAGAGTCTGTAAACCCTATAAGTTTCAAGTCCGATTCACCATATATAAGCCACTAGTCTTTAGTATTTCTTAAATACTTCAGGATGGTTTTAACAACTTTCCAGTGATTCTCTCCTAGATCAGATTGGTATCTACTCACTACCCCTAGTGAGTATGCCACATCTGGTCGTGTATATGTCATGGCGTACATGATAGATCTCACTACCGAAGCATATGGAATCCTACCCATACGCTCTCTCTCTTGAGGTGTTGTCGGACAATCTCTCTTCGAGAGAGAAATTCCATGGCCTATCGGTAGATAGCCTTTCTTGGAATTTTTCATGCTGAACCTTTTCAGCATAGTATCAATGTACGTGGACTGGGATAAGCCAAGCAACTTTTTGGATCTATCCCTATAGATCCTCATCCCTAGGATGTAGGAAGCTTCTCCCATATCTTTCATGGAGAACTGTGACGATAGCCAAATCTTTATTCCCTGTAATACAGAGACATCATTCCCGATTAAGAGAATGTCATCCACATACAATACAAGAAATACTACTATTGGACCATTAGCCCACTTATAAATGTAGGGCTCTTCTCCGTTCTTAACGAAGCCATACGTTTTGATCGTCCTATCAAAACGTATGTTCCAACTCCGAGATGTCTGCTTAAGTCCATAAATGGATCTCTGTAGCTTGCACACCTTAGACTCATCTGTGGATGTGAACCCTTCAGGTTGTATGATATACACCTCTTCATCCAGCTCTCCGTTTAGGAAAGCTGTCTTCACATCCATCTGCCAGATTTCATAGTCCAGATGGGCAGCTATTGCAAGCATAATCCGAATGGATTTGAGCATTGCCACAGGAGAAAATGTCTCGTCATAGTCTATACCATAACGTTGACGATATCCCTTGGCAACCAGACGGGCTTTATAGGTCTCCACCTTTCCGTCTGCGCCCCTCTTCCTTTTGAAGACCCACTTACACCCTATGGGTTTTACTCCTTCGGGTGGGTCAACCAATGTCCACACATCGTTGACGTTCATGGACACCATTTCTGTTGCTCCTAGATTGATTTTGATGATTACAAAGCAGATTGAAGGGATACAATCAATTGAAAAAGTCCTTATGCTCTTCAAGGGCAAAATCGTAATTTCACTAAAATCCTGATTTGATAGTACCATTTGGTAGAAAAAATGATTTGAAAACTATTGGTGAAAATTTCATTGTGTTTGGACTAATATTTTTGAAGTTATGAAGGTTTGAAGTGCATGAGTCGACTCATGAGTCAACTCATGGCACTATGAGCTGAATGGCACGAAAAAATTCCCATGGCACGCTGGATTTTTGGCTTGGCACGATCTGTGAGTCGACTCATGAGTCGACCCACAAGGCATGAGTCGACTCATGAGTCGACCTCTGCTGATTTGAGCCGAAAAATCCAGAAATCAGATCTTCTGGTCTGTTGCAACAGAAGTCGACTCATGAGTCGACTCCTGAAGCATGAGTCGACTCATGAGTCAACCCCTGCGACGGGAAATGTCAGCAACGGCTATTTTTTTGCCCGTTTTAATTGCCATTTATGCTTCCTAAAAATCCTCTAACGGCTCTTTATCTGCCTAAATTGTTTTCTCTTGCTTCTAATGCTACAAAATGCTTTAAATGATGAAAGAAATTGCAGATTAAATAGCGGATCAAACGTGAAATCAAATGAGAAGAGAAAAGAGAGGAAAAAGAGAAGAACAGAAGAGAGGATCCAAAATTTGCAAGAAAAAGCCTGAGATCAACGAAATATCCATAGAGAAAAAGAGAGAGGATCCACAATATACCAGAGAGATTGTGAAAGAGAAAAGAAAGATCTTTCAAGGAGAGAATTCTTCACGCCTATCGTTTCAACCTTGATCTAGAGATCGTTCAAAGCTTTCAAGAGATCTTCAATCAACAATCAACCTCTTCTCAAGCGTTCAACCGTTCATTCATCTTGAGAAAATCTGAAAAAGGGGTTCTTCATTTGAGTAAAGTTTTTATTGTTATATTTGCTCATTTAAGGAGCTGTTTTTGTATTCATCTGTGCTCTAAATATTCTTACTCTTTGTGAGTTTTTGCTCTTGTTTTTGGAGGATTTCCAAAACAAGGAAAGGTTGATCCGAACCTGAAATCGGAGTGTTTTGGGTTGGCTTGTACCCGGGAAACAAGTGTTCTAGCTTGGGATAGCTAGGGTCGGAGTTTCCGACGTCTTGTATTCTAGCTTGGGATAGCTAGTGTCGGAGTTTCCGACCTTTTGTATTCGGGTTGAATACAAAGGATAGTGGATTAAAATTCCCAAGTGGGATCTTGGGGAGTGGACGTAGGTGCAAGGTTAGCACCGAACCACTATAAATCCTTGTGTTTGTGGTGTGCTTTATCGCTTTATCTTATTTCTTTATTATATCCTTGCAATACTGCTTTAGTTAATTAATATTGATTTAAAGCCATTGTTTTGTTCTTCATAAGTCATTTGTTGGGCTTAAAATTTTTAGAAACCCAATTCACCCCCCCTCTTGGGTTGCATAGCTGGGCAACAAGTGGTATCAGAGCCAGTGCTCTAGCCCTTCTTTGATCTAACAATCAAAGAGCCAAAGATCTATGGCAACCCATGTTGGAACTTCTCTAGCTGAGGGGCAATCAACAAACCGACCTCCACTTTTCAATGGGTCTAATTACACCTATTGGAAAGCTCGGATGAAGATTTTCATACAAGCACTCGACTATGATATGTGGAGTATCATAGTGAATGGTCCTCACACACCCACCAAGATTATAGATGGTGAGGAGTCAACCAAACCGGAGAAAGAATGGGATGAGGTTGATAAGAAATTGGCACAATTAAATGCCAAAGCTATGAATGTTCTTTATTATGCACTAGATGCTAGTGAATTTAATCGCATTTCTACTTGTGCATCTGCTAAAGAAATATGGAATAGGTTAGAAGTCACCCATGAGGGAACAAATCAAGTAAAAGAGTCTAAAATAAACATGCTTGTACATAAATATGAATTGTTCAAAATAGAGCATGATGAGTCCATAACTGCTATGTTTACTCGTTTTACTGATATAATCAATGGTTTAAAGAGTCTTGGCAAATCTTATACTAACAGTGAACTTGTAAGGAAGATTCTCAGGTCACTGCCAAGAACTTGGGAAGCCAAGGTGACTGCCATCCAAGAAGCAAAGGACTTGAACACTCTACCTCTAGAAGAGCTTCTTGGATCCTTGATGACTCATGAACTTAGCATGATGCAACATCAAGAGGATGAAATCAAAAAGAAAAGAACCATTGCCCTCAAATCCACAACTTCACCTGATTATGAAACAGATGACTCTGAAGATGAAGATCAGGATGAGGAGATGGCTCTCATCACCCAGAAATTCAAGGAGTTTCTAAGAAAAAGGAAACAGGGGATGAGAAAGAAATTCACAAAAGGGGATCAAAGCATAGAAAAGGAGAAAGATCAAACCCCTATATGCTACGAGTGCAAGAAGCCAGGACATTTCAGATCCGAATGTCCTCAATTGAAGAAAGGTCCAAAGAAATTCAAAAAGAAGGCAATGATGGCGACCTGGAGTGCGAGTGATGACTCAAGCTCCGACGAGGAAACCTCAGCCGAACAAGCCAATCTGTGCCTGATGGCACATGAAAATGAGGTAACTTCTGAATCCACTAGTGAATTTACTTTTGAAGAATTGCAAGAAGAATCTATGATTCAATTGATGAATTAAAGAAACTAGGGAAGAAAAATAAAGAGCTGAAATTGAAAAATCAGTCCTTAGTGAAACAAGCTGAAATTCTTTCAATTGAAAAATTCACATTGATTCAAGAAAATCAAAACTTTAAGGATGAAATTAACAGACTGAAATCTATAGTAGATAAGTTCACCTTAAGTTCAAACAAGCTAAATATGATCCTTGATAATCAGAAAGCTATATATGATAAGGCTAGACTTGGTTACAAACCCCTGAAGAAACAAAAATTTTTGAAGGATATTTATGCAAATTATTCAAACAAAAAGCCTACAAATATTACTTGTTTTAAATGTGGAAGAATAGGACATAAATCATACACATGTCTTATTAACAAATATGCAAACACAAAGAAAATATGGGTTCCAAAAGGAACCATTCTGACTAACCTGAAAGGACCCAAGAAAGCTTGGGTACCTAAGACAGAAACTTGATCTGTGCTTGCAGGTGTGTCTAGCATCCCAAGAAGGAAACAGGAAATGGTATCTTGACAGCGGATGCTCGAGACACATGACTGGTGATGAATCACAATTCATCACGTTTGATGCTAAGGATGGAGGGATGGTCACCTTTGGAGATAATGGCAAAGGAAAGATCATCGGGATAGGTAACATTGGTATCACTCCCTCCAAATACATTGAGAATGTTTTACTAGTTAAAGGTTTAAGCATAACTTACTTAGCATCAGTCAATTTTGTGATAAAGGAAACAAAGTCATTTTTGAATCTTCATAATTAAATCAAATCCTTTTAAATCTAAAAATTAGCATGTTCTAAAATTAGAATGATTAAAAATTTACATCAAACTGATATAAGGTTGTCCTGATATAGGGTTTACCCCCTATACTGTAAAGGTTGTCCTAGTTTGATGTGAATCGATTTTTGAAAAGATATTTTTAAAATATTTTAATTATTTTTTAGATATATATTTGATATGTGATCTGAAATTTGATGTATATGTGATGCATTTTTATTTAGATCTGAAACTACATATATTTGATATATGAATCATCTGTTTGCATTGTGACTAGTCCTATCAACGATGGCATTAAATTTATAGGACATAGGCATGGCAATATTTATATGGAAGACTTGAATGATTTAACTAAATTAGATAATTTTTAAAGAAAACCCCCTATGAACTTTGGAAAGGAAGAAAACCAAATATTGCCTATTTTCATGTTTTTGGTTGCCGATGTTTTGTATTAAATAATGGCAAAGAAAAACTTGGTAAATTTGATGCAAAATCAGATGAAGCAATCCTTCTAGGTTACTCCTCCACTAGTAAAGCATTTAGAGTGTTCAACAAAAGAACCTTAGTAGTTGAGGAGTCCATACATGTTGTCTTTGATGAATCTAACGATCTTCCTTCAAGGAAGAATAAGGGTGTTGGTGATGCAGATCCACTAATAGAAGGTATGAAGGAGATCACTCTAAAAGATTCAGCAACTCCAGAAGACAAGGATCAAGAAGATGAACAAAATGAGAAAGGTGAAGAAATTCAAGAACAACCTCAAGGTACAAATGACTTACCCAAGGAATGGAGGTATGTTCACAACCACCCTAAGGAATTAATTATCGGTGATCCTATGCATGGGGTAAAAACACGTTCTTCACTTAAAGATGTACTTAATCATTGTGCTTTTGTATCTCAACTTGAACCTAAAACTTTTGAAGAAGCTGAAAATGATCATAACTGGATTAATGCTATGCAAGAAGAACTCAGTCAATTTGAAAGAAATAATGTTTGGACCTTAGTGAAAAGACCTAAAGATTATTCAATAATTGGCACAAAATGGGTCTTTAGAAACAAATTAGATGAGCATGGAAATGTAATTAGAAATAAAGCAAGACTGGTTGCTAAGGGATATAATCAAGAAGAAGGAATTGATTTTGATGAAACCTTTGCACCTGTTGCTAGATTAGAAGCCATTAGACTTCTACTTGCTTATGCTTGCTTTATGAAATTCAAACTATTTCAAATGGATGTTAAAAGTGCATTTTTAAATGGATATATTTCTGAAGAAGTATATGTAGAACAACCCCCTGGATTTGAAAATCATGCTTTTCCCAATCATGTCTTTAGATTAAATAAAGCTTTATATGGTCTAAAACAAGCACCTAGAGCATGGTATGAAAGGCTAAGCAAATTTCTACTAAATAATGGTTTCTCAAGAGGCAATGTGGATACAACTCTATTTATTAAAAGAAACCAAAATGATATGCTAATTATACAAATTTATGTTGATGACATAATTTTTGGGTCTACTAATGAATCCCTTTGTCAAGACTTTGCTAAGCTTATGCAGGGAGAGTTCGAGATGAGCATGATGGGAGAACTCACTTTCTTTCTCGGACTCCAAATCAAACAATCAAAAGAGGGAATCTCCATCACCCAAAGCAAGTACACCAAGGAACTACTCAAAAGATTTGGAATGGAGAACTGCAAACCAATTGGCACACCAATGAGTCCCTCATGTAAGCTTGACAAGGATGATGAAGGTAAAAGCGTAGACTTAAAATACTATAGAGGTATGATTGGCTCATTATTATATTTAACTGCAAGTAGGCCTGATATCATGTTTAGTGTTTGCTTATGTGCAAGATATCAATCTAATCCTAAGGAATCTCATTTGAATGCTGTTAAAAGAATCCTTAGATACTTAAATGGTACACAAACTATAGGGTTATGGTACTCTAAGGACTCACAAATTAATTTGTTAGGATATTCTGATGCTGATTTTGCTGGATGTAAATTAGATAGAAAAAGCACAAGTGGAACTTGCCAATTTCTTGGAGTTAACCTAATCTCATGGTTTAGCAAGAAACAAAATTCGGTGGCACTGTCTACGGCTGAGGCCGAATACATTGCAGCCGGAAGTTGTTGTGCTCAAATCTGTGGATTAAGCAACAACTCGAAGATTTTGGAATCAAACTTAATGAAACACCAATAAAATGTGATAATACAAGTGCTATAAATCTATCTAAAAATCCAATACAACATTCAAGATCTAAACATATTGAAATAAGACATCATTTTATAAGAGAACATGTTCAAAACAAAAATATAATTCTTGAATATGTTTGTACTGAAAATCAATTAGCTGATATCTTTACAAAGGCCCTTAGTGAGGAAAGATTCTGTGAAATTAGGAGAAATCTAGGAATTCTAGATCCATTTGTCTGAAATTTCTCAATTTCCAAAGAATAGATGTCAAAATCTCTTAGAGCTCAATTTTCAACATCTATCCTGGTCCCAAAAGCTCAGGTTTATCACTCTAAAAACTTATCATTGAGCAAAATTCTTTCTCCCAAAATTTTGAATTTTTTGGAATTTATTTGCATTTTTCCTGATTTTCTGAACTTCATGAGTCGACCCCCATGAGTCGACTCAATGGCAAACTTGTAAATCCCACCAACTTCCATCGGGTTCATTGTTTTTAAAACGGGAAACCTTGTTTATGAGACGACTCATCTTCTCGTCGTCTTCCTTCCGAAAGCCGTCCTCTCCAAACTTCTGTTTTGCTCCAAATCCAAGGATCAATTCTGAGGCAATTCTCCCTCCTCCTCTCCACCAAAAATCGCCTCCTTGAAAAGGATTTTTCTGTGCTTTCTCGCAGTGTTAGGCGCGGGTGGAACGTGCCCTAGAACTTCACCGTTCATTCAAAATCCACTTCTTTTCTCCACCAAAATTCTTCTTTACTCTTTTGTGATCCCTCCTCCACTGAATTCAAGTCTTCTTGTCTGGATATGGCTCCAAAGATAAAACTTCCCCAAAGAAGGAAATCAATCCGAGAGCCTGAGGAAATTGTCCGAAAGAAAAGGCATGCTCAGTCTTCCACTGTTCCCAATCCAGTTTCAGTACCTGCTCAAGGTCCCTCTCAACTCTCCATAAGCCCCAGTGTAAATCTTCTTTCTGATAGAAAAGTAGAAATCCGGGAAAAATATAGATTTTCGGTTCTTTGAGAAAGAAGGCTTTACTTTTGCTACCAAGATCAAAAATCAAGGATGGGAACTTTATTGCTCTCTTAAGGAAGTCACCTATGTTGATCTAGTCAGAGAGTTCTACCAGAACCTAAATTATGGAAACGGGTCTGTGACTTCAACTGTAAAGGAGATTGACATCTGTTTGGATTCTAGGATATTGGGAGAGATACTTCAGTTGCCTAGTGAAGGATACTCATATATGGAACTCCCAATTAAAGAAGAAGGGATCAGAATTATCTTAGGAGAAGATTTTTCAGGAAGTTTAAACAGATTGGAAGCAAAGCTACTGTCCATTGAGATGAGGGTCCTGCATCAGATTGTGACAAAACTATTCTTTCCTAGGAGTGGTAGACATGACTTACTATCTGGCAGAGATGTATGTGTCATGTTTCATATCATCACTCAGACCCCCCTAAACCTCCCTACACTTATGATAGAGGCCATGAGAGAAACTTTGAACAGATCCAAGGCACACTTGCCTTATGGTATGGCCCTTACTAGAGTTTTTAGGAGGTTTGGAGTTAGCTGTGAGGGGGAGACACCTACCAAGCTCTCACATGTGGACACTTTCAACCAACACAGCCTACACCGAATGGGAATTACAAAGACTGTTGGTGGTTGGATTAAGGGCTCTGAAGAAAGAGCTGAGGAGAGAGCTGAGGAAAGAGCTGAAGACAGAACTGAAGGCAGAGTAGAAGAAGAAGGTCCATCTTCTCCTGTACATGATTTCAGGGCAGCTTCACCAGATACCCAGTTCATTCATGATACTGAGGCTGGCCCTTCTGAGTTTACTAGGATGCCCACACCAGTGTATCAGCCAGAGAGCAGAGCACCTCCATCAGAGTTCAGACTGGCTGATGATCAGATCGAGCATATATCTCAGCGTGTGGCTTCTTTGTTGTCTAGCCAGTGGAGTAGTACTTCTTTTGCACCTGGAGCTACTTCTTCTGATCAGACCATTACTCCCCACATCTCCACTATATTTCAGATGATTTCAGATCAGTCCGTCAGGATACAGCAGCTTGAGGATACAGTCTGGAGACTAACTGGCAGAGTTCTTGACTTGCAGGGGCAAGTCCTTGCATTGGCCCATCCCCAGCCACAGGAGTCTACCATTGAGGTCACAGACCTCACTGCAGAGGCTGGCAGGCTCAGAGGAGCACTAGAAGGTGGATATGAGCTACTGAGGAAAGAGATCAGAGGATCGAGTGAGCATGCTACCACCCAGTTCACTGCTCTACTTCAATCTGTTTCCAGAGCACTGAACGTACTTGATTCTATCAGACTCATGTATCAGCCCTAGCATCTCAGCGTTCTCAGCCACCTAGTTATCTCGTTCTCCTGCTCGTGCCATCACCTCCACTCGTGGCAGAGGCAGACGGGGTAGAGGACGCACTTCTGATCCATCATCCCCTCACCCTATATCTGATGACTCTGATCATTGACTTATCTAGATCTTAGGAGTTAGTATCTTGTTCTAGGATCTATACCTTGGGGCCATGTATTGACATTTAGCTGGTTGAATTCTATGTATTGAAACAATTATGATTTTAATGGAATCATCTTTTACCTATATTTCTACCTCTTTGTAATGATTATATTTTGGTTATATTTCAATCTCTGATACATCAATTGAAATATTATCTTCTCCTTGTTGTTGTTTGCTATTGATAATTGCTATATTAAGGGGGAGCAAACATCTGTAAAAAACTCTAAAGAGGAAGAAATTAAAGAATATTTTCAGAAAAGGAAAAGAAAGAGTTAACTATGTTTGATGATGTCAAAAAGGGGGAGAAATTAAAATTAAACAAAAATTGAAATTAGACAAAAAGCAAAACCCTAAATTATGAGAAAAAGGGGGAGAAATTAAATTAAAACAAATATTGAAGAAATTAAACAAATATTAGAGAAATTAGACAAAAACAAGGATTGAAAGATTAAACAAAACTTTGAGAAATTTTGGTATCGAAATTTGGTATCAGACAGAGAAATTTGGTATCAGACAGAACTTTAATCCATCAAAAGCAAAATCATGAGTACAATGCAAATAAGTATTTTTTTTATATATATGCTCTGATATTCAAACTTGCTTTTGAAATTTTACTCACCTTGAGACATCAATAAGAAATTTGTTTTACTCTGATTCATCCTACAATTTCTTTCAACTTGATCTGATACATAATAACATTTGATCCGATACAGTGTGAAGGTTTCTCTAAAATATTATAACATTTGCTCGGATACTGAATGAAATTTTCTCTGATACATTAAAAAAAAAAAAAAAATTTTTTTGCTCTGATACATTATAAAATCTTTTCTGATATCATTGTAAAAATTATTTTTGCTCTGATACATAGAAAAAGTTATTTATCTTCTCTTGCTCTGAAATATCTTGAACTCAAAATGATCTAATACCCTTTTCAAATCTTTAAAAAAATGGACAAACTATTTTTGCATTTATATTACATGCCAAAAGAATCATACTCTTTTCAAGCATATACACCCATAATGGATTCTTTTGAAATTAATGCATTAACATAAATATTTTTGTTCATATGTTTTGTCATCATCAAAAAGGGGGAGATTGTTGCTCCTAGATTGATTTTGATGATTACAAAGCAGATTGAAGGGATACAATCAATTGAAAAAGTCCTTATGCTCTTCAAGGGCAAAATCGTAATTTTACTAAAATCCTGATTTGATAGTACCATTTGGTAGAACAAATGATTTGAAATCTATTGGTGAAAATTTCATTGTGTTTGGACTAATATTTTTGAAGTTATGAAGGTTTGAAGTGCATGAGTCGACTCATGAGTCAACTCATGGCACTATGAGCTGAATGGCACGAAAAAATTCCCATGGCACGCTGGATTTTTGGCTTGGCACGACCTGTGAGTCGACTCATGAGTCGACCCACAAGGCATAAGTCGACTCATGAGTCGACCTCTGCTGATTTGAGCCGAAAAATCCAGAAATCAGATCTTCTGGTCTGTTGCAACAGAAGTCGACTCATGAGTCGACTCCTGAAGCATGAGTCGACTCATGAGTCGACCCCTGCGACGGGAAATGTCAGCAACGGCTATTTTTTTGCCCGTTTTAATTGCCATTTATGCTTCCTAAAAATCCTCTAACGGCTCTTTATCTGCCTAAATTGTTTTCTCTTGCTTCTAATGCTACAAAATGCTTTAAATGATGAAAGAAATTGCAGATTAAATAGCGGATCAAATGTGAAATCAAATGAGAAGAAAAAAAGAAGAAAAAGAGAAGAACAGAAGAGAGGATCCAAAATTTGCAAGAAAAAGCCTGAGATCAACGAAATATCCATAGAGAAAAAGAGAGAGGATCCACAATATACCAGAGAGATTGTGAAAGAGAAAAGAAAGATCTTTCAAGGAGAGAATTCTTCACGCCTATCGTTTCAACCTTGATCTAGAGATCGTTCAAAGCTTTCAAGAGATCTTCAATCAACAATCAACCTCTTCTCAAGCGTTCAACCGTTCATTCATCTTGAGAAAATCTGAAAAAGGGGTTCTTCATTTGAGTAAAGTTTTTATTGTTATATTTGCTCATTTAAGGAGCTGTTTTTGTATTCATCTGTGCTCTAAATATTCTTACTCTTTGTGAGTTTTTGCTCTTGTTTTTGGAGGATTTCCAAAACAAGGAAAGGTTGATCCGAACCTGAAATCGGAGTGTTTTGGGTTGGCTTGTACCCGAGAAACAAGTGTTCTAGCTTGGGATAGCTAGGGTCGGAGTTTCCGACGTCCTGTATTCTAGCTTGGGATAGCTAGTGTCGGAGTTTCCGACGTTTTGTATTCGGGTTGAATACAAAGGATAGTGGATTGAAATTCCCAAGTGGGATCTTGGGGAGTGGACGTAGGTGCAAGGTTAGCACCGAACCACTATAAATCCTTGTGTTTGTGGTGTGCTTTATCGCTTTATCTTATTTCTTTATTATATCCTTGCAATACTGCTTTAGTTAATATTGATTTAAAGCCATTGTTTTGTTCTTCATAAGTTATCTATTGGGCTTAAAATTTTTAGAAACCCAATTCACCCCCCC
>NC_026004.2:42130917-42258507 GCF_000442705.2 Elaeis guineensis | reverse complement strand
ATTAGTTCCTTAGGATGATTGTGAACATATCTCCATTCTTTGGGTAGGTCATTTGCACCTTGAGGTTGTTCTTGATGTTCTTCACCTTCTCATCCTGTTTGTCTTCATGTTCTTCATCATCTTGAATTGTTGAATCTTTCAGAGTGATCTCCTTATTCTTTCTATAAGAGGATCTGCATCATCAACACTTCATTCTTCCTTGAAGGAAGATCGTTAGTTTCATCAAAGACAACATGTATTGACTCCTCTACTACTAAGGTTCTTTTGGTTAAAAACCCTAAAAGCTTTACTAGTGGAGGAGTAACCAAGAAAAATTGTTCATCTGATTTTGCATCAAATTTTTAAGTCTTTCTTTACCATTATTTAATACAAAATATCGGCAACCAAAAATATGAAAATATGCAATATTAGGTTTTCTTCCTTTCCAAAGCTCATAGGGGGTTTTCTTTAAAATTTGTCTAATCAAAGCACGATTTAAAATGTAACATACTTTGTTAATAGCTTCTGCCCAAAAGTATTTGGAAGGTTACTTTCACATAGCATGGTACGGGCATTTCTTCTAGGGTTCTATTTTTCTTTTCTACTACCCCATTTTGTTGGGGTGTCCTAGGTGCTGAAAAATTGTGACCTATTCCTTTTTCATCACAAAATTTTTCAAATTCTTGATTTTCAAATTTGGTTCCATGATCACTTCGAATATTTTGAATTGAAAATCTTTTTTCATTAGTGACTTTTCGATAAAATTTAGAGAAAACTTGAAAAGTTTCATCTTTGTGTGCCAAAAAGAAAACCCATGTAAAACAAGAGAAATCATCAATAATTATAAAACCATATCATTTTTCTCCTAGACTAGTAGTTCTAGTAGGTCCAAAAAATCCATATGCAATAGCTCTAAAGGTCTAGAGGTTGAAACAATATTTTTAGATTTAAATAAACTCTTGTTTATTTACCTAGTTGGCATGCATCACAAATTCTATCCTTTTCAAAATTCAATTTTGGCAAACCAAGAACCAATTCCTTCTTAATTAATTTTGAAAGTGAATGCATGCTAATATGTGCAAGCCTACGATGCCAAAGCCAACTAGTCTCATTAATCTTGGCATTCAAAGATACTAGGCATTGCATGTTTATCTTGAATAGATCATTCAAATCTACCATATAAACATTACCATATCTATGTCCAACAAATTTAATGCCTTCATTAATAGGACTAGTTACAATGCAAACAGAAGATTCAAAAATAACTTTATATCCTTTATCACAAAATTGACTAATTCTTAGTAAATTATGCTTTAAACCATCTACTAACAAAATATTTTAATATATTTGGAGGAGTGATACCAATATTACCTATACCGATGATCTTTCCTTTACCATTGTCTCCAAAGGTGACCATCCCTCCATTCTTAGCATCAAGTGTGTGAATTGGGATTCATCACCAGTCATGTGTCTCGAGCATCCGCTATCAAGATATCATTTCCTGTTTCCTCCCTGGGATGCTAGACACACCTGCAGGCAAAAGTCAAGTTTTTGTTTTAGGTACCCAAGCTTTCTTGGGTCCTTTTTGGTTAGTCATAATGGTTCCTTTTGGAACCTATATTTTCTTTACATTTGAGTTTACAGATCTGTTAGAGAAGCAAGTGTATGACTTGTGTCCTACTCTACCACATTTGAAGCAAGTAATATTAGAAAACTTGTTACTTGAAGAGTTTACATAGATATTTTTCAGATACTTTTGTTTCTTCAAGGGGTTATAGCCAAGTCCAGCCTTATCATACACGGCCTTTTGATTTTCAAGAATCATATTAAGTTTATTAGAACTCAAGGTGAATTTTTCAACTATTAGTTTTAGCTTGGCAATTTATTCTTTAAATTTTGATTTTCTTGAAATAGAGTAGATTTTTAATTGAAATGCTTTCATTTTATTTCAGTAAAGATTGATTTTTTGATTTTAGATCTTTGTTCTTTATCCCTAGTTTCTTTAGTTCATCAATTAGATCATAAAAAGCTTGATGAAGTTCTTCAAATATAAAGTCACTAGGAGTTTCAGAATTTACCTCATTTTCATGTGCCATAAGGCACAAGTTGGCTTGTTCAGTTGAGTCTTCCTCTTGGAGCTTGAGTCATCACTCCCACTCCAAGTGGCCATCATGGCCTTCTTCTTGTACTTCTTAAGACCCTTCTTTAGTTGTGGGCATTCAGACTTGAAGTGTCCCGGTTTCTTGTATTCATAGTAGATAAGGGGTTGGTCTTTATCATTTTCTTTGCTCTGTTCTCCTTTTGTGAGTGGCCTCTTCCTCATTCCTTGTTTTCTTTTTCTCAAAAACTTCTTGAACCTTCGGGTAATGAATGCCATCTCTTCATCCTGCTCTTCATTTTTGGTGTCATCAGTTTCTTCATCTGGTTGAGCTGTGGATTTGAGGGCGATTATTCTCTTCTTTTTGACTTCTTCCTCTTGATGTTGTTTCATGCTCAGCTCATATGTCATCAATGATCCAAGAAGCTCTTCCAAGGGTAGGATGTTTAGATCTTTGGCTTCTTGGATGGCGGTCACTTTGACTTCTCAAGTTCTTGGTAAAGACCTGAGAATCTTTCTTACAAGCTCACTGTTAGAATAGGACTTACCAAGACTCTTTAAACCATTTATAATATCAGTAAAGCGAGTAAATATTTCAGTTATAGACTCATCATGCTCCATTTTAAACAATTCATATTTATGCACGAGCATATTAATTTTGGACTCCTTTACTTGATTAGTTCCTTCATGGGTTACTTCTAATCTATCCCATATTTTTTTAGTAGACAAGCAAGTTGAAATGCGATTAAATTTATTTGCATCAAGAGCACAATACAAGACATTCATAGCTTTAGCATTTAGTTATGCTATTTTCTTATCAACCTCATCCCACTCTTTTTCGGGTTTGGCTGATTCCACACCATCAATAATTTTAGTGGGTGTGTGAGGGCCGTTTACTATGATACTCCACATATCATAGTCAAGTGCTTGAATGAAGATTTTCATCCGAGCTTTCCAATAGGTATAGTTGGACCCATTGAAAAGTGGAGGTCGGTTAGTGGACTGCCCCTCGGCTAGAGAAGTACCAACTTGAGTTACCATAGATCTTTAGCTCTTTGATTGGTTAGATCAAAGTAGGGCTAGAGCACCGGGCTCTGATACCACTTGTTGCCTAGCAATGCAACCTAAGAGGGGGGGCTGAATTAAGTTTCTAAAAATTTTAAACTTAACTTAAGTCTTATAAAAAATGTTTAACAATAGCTAAATGAATAGGGAGAGTATAGTTGATTCAAGGCTAATAATTAAAAGCAAGAATACAAGAGAATAAAGAAGTTCTAAAGAAGAGCAATTAGGCACAACACAAACAAAAGGATTTATAGTGGTTCGATGCCAACCTTGCACCTACATCCACTCCCCAAGCTCCTACTTGAGAATTCCAATCCACTAACTTGTATTCAACCTGAATACACTCGTCAGAAACTCTGACTCTAGCTATCCCAAGCTAGTCTACTTGTTTCTCGGGTACAAGCCAACCTAATACACTCCGATTCAAGGTTCGGATCAACCTTTCCTTATTTTGGAATCCTTTCAAAACAAAAACAACAACTCAAACAGAGTATAACAATCAATAGCACAGTAAATACAAAAGAAGCTCCTTTAATGAGCGAATGAGACTTTAAATACACTTTACTCAAGGAGAAGAAGGCTCTTTTTGATTTCCTCAAGGTGGTTGGAGATTTGAATGTGCACTTGAGAAGTTGGTGAGCTTGAATTAAAGGCTTCTTGAATACTTTGAGTGAGCTCTTGCTTAGGACTGAAAAGTTTGCTTGAAATTCTCTTTTCAAAAATCTCTCCTCTTGATGATTCCCACTTTTTTGTCCCTTTTATAGCTTTAAGGAATGGTGGAGAACAATCTGGGCTGAAATAGAGCCGTTAGACCACATTAAATGAGCATTAAAAGCACTTAAAACGGGTTAAAAACTAGCCGTTGTGAAACTTTTCCATCACAGGGGTCGACTCATGGGTCGACTCATGCTCATGGGTCGACTCATGGGTCGACCTCTGTGGAAAAACAATAGAAAACCAACAGAAAACTAAGGTTCTATAAATTTGGTCTAAAAACAGCAGAGGTCGACTCATGGGTCGACTCATGCCTGGGGGTCGACCCATGGGGTCGACTCATAGACAGTGCCAAGACTGTGCCAGCCAAAAATTCTGCATGTCGATCAGCTCATTGTGCCATGAGTCGACTCATGGGGTCGACTCAAATTTTCAAACATGGATATCTTTCAAAATACATGTCCAAAAATAATAAAATTTTCACCAATGGATCATAAATCTTTTGTTCTATCACTTGATGCTTTCAAATCAGGGTTTGGTAAAATTATGATTTTGCCCCTGAAAAGCAATAAGTCTTTTTCAAGCGAAAATCATTAGTACCCCTTCAAATGCTTTGTAATCATCAAAATCAATCCAAGGAGCAACAGGAGACTTTCTGTTGGTGAAGTCTAGTAGGAGTCCGATTGCTAGAGAAGTCCGTCTGGGATTTGCCTGATGTGGAAGCTCGTTTGAAGATTATCCACCAGAGAAGTCTGATTTCATGCAGAATCTGGTGGAGGGTCGGCCGGTGATGGTCTTCGGATGGCGTTGGAGAGGTTCATCCGTTGGAGGAGCCTGGGGATCCTGTGGAAGTCTGGATGGCATTGTGGAAGTCCGACTGATGCTATTGAAGGCTGATGGCTGGGGAGGTTTGGCAGACACCGGAGGTGATTGGTCGTTGTAGAAATCCAGCTGCTGGAGCCCATCTATTGTAGAAGCTCGTCCGGAATCCATCCACTGTGGAAGTTCGGATGGAGTCCGATTCTTGCAGAAGGCTGAAAGGAGGCCGCTTGTTGTAGAGGCTCGATCGAAGATTGGTTGTCGTGGAAGCTCGGAGTGGTGACCTGGCCGGTGGGGCCTATCCTGTTGTAGAAGCTCATCTGGGATCCATCCATTATAGGAGCTCGACTGGGATCCGACTATGAAGAAGCTCGACTGAAGTCCGCCTGTAATAGAAGTTCGGAAGGAATTCGTTTACAGTTGAGGCTCGGATAAAATTTGCTTACAGTAGAGATCCGGAGTAGACCATTTGCAATAGAAGTTTGGAGTAGAGATCCGACTGGCGGAGCCCTTCTGTTGTCGACATTCGTCTGGGATCCCTTCACCGTGGGAGTTCGGCTGGAATCCGATTCTCGTAGGAGCTCGGATGGAATCCAGAAGGTGGTTGACCGTCGTAGAAACTTGGATGGAGTCTGGTTACTGTAGAAATCTTATTGTCAGAGAAGCTCAGACACTGATAAAGTTTGGATGAAGTTCGGAGTAGAGTCGTCCGTGATCGGAAGAAGTTTGGAAGAGATTCGGAGAATAGTCGGTCACCATAGAAAATCGGCTAATAGCAAAGTTCAGAGAGCATTTGGAGCAGTCTGGTAGATGAATGAGGAAGCTCATTGTCGGAGAAGTTCAGATGGTATTATGGAAGCTCGGACGATCGAGGGAGTTCAGAAAGATGCCACACAAGGTCGGAAGCAGGAAAAGTCTTGGAAGGGTCGGCCTTTTACAAACTTCGATTGGGGGTATTTTATACCCAACAGAATCCAAATCAAATCACATCTGGTTTAGCCCAAATAAAATAAATAAAATTTAATCTAATTAAGTTTATAAATTTTTAATCAAATCTTAATCAAATTAAAAATTGATTGAACCAAAGTCCTAATCAAATCAGGGATATTTCTTCCTTAGTGATTAGGTCATCTCATAACCTAATCAGGTGAAACCTAATTGAATCTAATTCAATTAGATTTTATTTAATCCTCTTTACTCAATCAAATTGAGCTAATCAACAATCTAATTGCTAATTAATCCTTCATTAATCTACTAATACTTGGTGAATAAATTTATTATAATTTTTGCATAAGGTTAATCATCAATCGAATTGATGATTAAGTCCTTGAACGATTTTCAATCGTTGATCAGCCACATGATCAGTCAGAAATTTTTTTTGAGTGTGATCTCATAGGTTTGAACCTAAGCTAGCAGTATAGAAATAAATTTTTAAATCAATCGATGTAACCATCTTGCAATGGTGACCCGACGTTCGGATAGGTCAAATGATGGCAAAGCAACATTCAAGAACCTATTGGCATATGGTTATCATATAATTCATCTCTTAGATTCTAATGCTCGAGGACGACCTAAGATTTAACTGTCAATCCTAGATAAGTCATCCACATTATATTTCAATCTTTCAAATCCATCACATGGATTATCCGGGCTCAGGTTTTGCTAAATTGAAATACATTGATACATTAACTCCTATTAATTCAGAGAGGTCAATTCCATCTTGATTCACGCACTGACTTGACAAATACTTGACTGCATCCAAAAACTTTTTGTTACTGAATTAGAAACTCAGTTAGTCTGCCATTAAAGTATAATGAGTTGCTTGCAAGTCACCATGGTGATCTCAGGTCGGAGGGACACTTATACCCATACCCTTCGTGAGCTACCTTTGATAGCAGAGTACTCTACAGTTGGTCACGTTTAGTGATGATGTACTTCTATATCTCATCTGTATACCATACTAGTATCTCCACATCATTTGGTTACGAGGACAATCAACACATATGGCACACAATGACCTACGCTTGATGTCGCTATCATCCTAGTAATAGCATGTCATTTGATCATGAACCAATTTAAGGACTACATAATAAATCCTTCTTTATCGATCAAAGTAGTCCTAAGGACTTCATCACAATGTAGGAGTTTGTTAGAAGATAAAATCTTGTGATGAAAAAAGCCAAATAACTTTTATTATTAATCAATTTATATATATTTATAATTAGCACAATCATCAAACGATTGGCTTTAAGATATATTTTTCAACACTAGTAATAGCATATCATTTAGTCACAAACAAGTTTAAAAATTAAATGATAAATCTTCTTTTATCGATTAAAATAGTTTTAAAAATTTTATCACAATACAGGAGTTCATTAAAGAAGATGTACACAATGTAATAAAAAAATCAAATAATATTTACTAATAATAATTCATATATAATTTATAAAAATAAGCTCAACCATCAATAAGCTGACGATTGACTTTTGGATAAATTTTTAATAACTCCCACTTAGACTAAAGCAATCAGTACCGTATCGTATATCCATCTTTGATTTTTGATCTTTGAACTTTTGACATCGAGGGCTTTAGTAAATGGATCGGTCAGATTTTTTTTCCATCGATCTTTTGAAAATCGACGTCATCTCGATCCATGATCTCTCAAACAAAGTGGTAGCAATGCAAAATATGCTTGATGCATTGATGAGACTTTGGTTCCTATGCTTGAGCAATGGCTCCAGTACTATCGCAATAGAATAAGACAGGACCATCAAGAGAGGGTGCCACTTTGAGCTCATCGATAAACATCCACAACCACACAGCTTCTTTCGTAGCATCGGATGCCATGGTATATTCTGCCTCATAAATAGAGTAGGTCATCGTGTGCTGCTTGAAACTTTTCAGTAGTCTACTCCATCATTCAAGGTAAAAATATATCCCGACACGCTCTTGCTGTCTTTATGGTTTGACCAAAAATTAGAGCTATAAATCTCATAAATTTTAAGTCAGATTTTTTATAAACGAGCCACCGATCCTTAGTATTTTTTAAATACTTAAGGATAGTTTTTATGACCTTCTAGTAATTCTCATCTGGATCAGATTGGTATCTGCTCACTATCCTTAGTGAGTATGCCACATCCGATGTCATATATATCATGGCGTACATAATATATTTTACTATCGAAACATATAGAATTCTACTCATATGCTCTCTCTTTTGAGGAGTTGTCGGATAATCCCTCTTTGAAAGAGAAATTTCATGGCCTATCGATAGATAAACTTTCTTAGAATTCTCCATACTAAATCATTTCAGTACAGTATCAATGTACGTGGACTAGGATAACCTAAATAATCTTTTAGATCTATTTATATGGATTTTCATCCCTAGGATGTGTTGGGAATTATCTTAAAGCCAATCATTTGACGATTGTGCTGATTATAAATATATATAGATAAATAATAAAAATTATTTGATATTTTTCATCATAAGATACATCTTCTAACGAACTCCTATGTTGTGATGAAGTCCTTAGAACTACTTTGATCGATAAAAGAAGATTTATTGTATAGTCCTTAAACTGGTTCGCGATCAAATGATACGCTATTACTAGGATGATAGCGATATCAAGTGTAAGTTGTTGTCTGCCATATGCATTGGTTGTCCTCATAATCAAATGGTGTGAAGATACTAGTATGACTTGAGAAGCACTTTGCTGTCAAGGGTAGCTCGCAAAGGGTATGGGTATAAGTGTCCATCTAAGTTGAGATCACCAAGATGACTTACAAGTAACTCACTGTACTTTGGTGCCAGACTAACTGAGTTTTTAATTTAGTGATGGAAGATTTCTGAGTGGAGTCAAAAACTTGACAAGTTGGTGTGTGAGTCAAGATGGGATTGACCCCTCCGAATTAGTAGGACATATGCATCAGTGTATTTCAATTGAGTAAGATCTAGGTCTGGATAATCCATGTGATGGATTTAAAAAAGATAGAAATATAATGTGGTTGACTTATCTAGGATTGATAGTTAAATTTTAGATCATCCTTGAGCATTAGGGTCAAATGGATGAATTATACGGTAACCATACACCAATAGGTTCTTGAATGTTGCTTTACCTTCATTCGACCTATCCAGACGTCGGGTCATCATTGCTAAATGGTTACATTGATTTGTTCAAAAAAGTATTTCTGTGCTATTGGCTTAGGTTCAAACCTATGGGGCCACACTCAAAAGAAGTTTCTGACTGATCATGTGCCTAATCAATGATTGAGAATTATTCAAGGGCTTAATCATCAATTTGATTGATGATTAACCTTATGCAAAAGTTATAATAAATTAATTCATCAAGTATTAGTGAATTAATAGAAGATTAATTAATAATTAAATTACTAATTAATTTAATTTGATTGAGCAAATAGGATTAAATAAAATCTAATTGAATTAGATTCAATTAGGTTTGATCCGATTAGGTTATGAGATAATCCAATCGCTAAGGGAGAATTATCTCTGATTTGACTAGAACTTTGATTCAATTAATTTCTAATTTAATTAAAATTTGATTAAAAATTTATGAACCTAATTAGATTAGATTTTATATATTTTATTTGGATTAAATCAGATGTGATTTAGTTTGGATTCAAATAAGAAAATTTAGAGTCCTTATTGGAATAGGACTCTTCTCCCTACGCCAACCCAGTTTGCACGTCATATATCTCCATGCATAAAATTATTTTGTATGAGATTTTTTCACACCAAAGAGTCATTTTCCTTCTCTATCATATATTTTAGTTTTGATAAAAGGAAGGTTCTAAAATTAGATTTCAAAATATTCCTTATCAGAAGAATTTGTTCTCATCCAGATCAATCTCTCTATGCCAATAAATTTTTTTCTCCTTTTATGTGCAACATTTTGAGGAAATTTATTGTGAAAGATTAGTTGGAGAACTATTTTACTATAACAAAATATAGGAAGGGGCATCCCATATTTTTTTGGTATATTTTGAGATATAAAATTGTAAAGAGAGGCGGAATCCTGTAAGAGTCTAGGATCACTAGGACTCTTCACCCCACCTCCTTACATACATATAAAAGGGGTTTTTATTATTTTTTTTGTGTGTGTAAGATATCAGAAGAGAGATCTTCATGTGAAGGAAGTTTGGGCATGGTTCATGGTATGAAAAATAGAGAGGAGGGTCCTCTCTCTTGGGGTGTGTGCAAAAACCTGAATTTCAAATTTTTGGTCTAAGGATTTGGGAAGAGAGAATAAATTAGAAAAAAATTATTTTTTTTATTTTTCTTTTATTTCTTTATCTCCTCTAGAAGTTCATCTTCAATCTCTAAAAAAGTTTTAAAAATTTAAAGAAAGGATCCAGATCGACCAAGAAGAAGGTCTTCGCGCGAGCTAGCACTCCGGAGAAGACCGATCAAATTGGGACTTCAAGCGAATTTTTTGTAGAGGTCAGATGTGTGTGTGGCTGTGAGCAACTAGTAAGGACCTTCTCTACCATTTTCTCAATAGTGGTGATTGTCGACCCATACTCAAGTATCGAGTTTTGAACTTAAATTAGAAGTAGATGTGATCTACTGCTCACATGCATGCATGCTGATTTTATCTTCAGTATCTTTCAGATTTTATGTGCAACATAACATGTCATAGATTATAAAATAGGTTAATTTGATGATTAGATCATATGTATGTTAGATTAATTTGATTAATCTAGTTATCTTTCACTGTAATTTTTTCAAAAAGTTTCAAAATACATGCATGAAATCGCCTACGCATCCCAACAGTGGTATCAGAACTAGGTTCATTATGACATGATATATGTATTTATTTAGATCTGATATATGATATTTTAATTTAAATTTAATTAATGATGGATCACACAAACTGATATAAGATTGTCCTGCTGTAGGGTTTATCCCTTACAGTGAAAAGGTTGTCCTAGTTTGTGATGATCATTGATAAAATCTAATTTTATATCATGTATGTGATATTTATGATCTGATTTAGATGTGATCCAAGATTGTAATCGGATCTGATATAATTTAGATGAGATCTAAAATCAAGCATATATGATATGTGATTAGATTAGATGATTTGATTAGCAAGTACTTGGATTGGATTGTTCACCAGGCTATCCGATTATAGGAGCTGGAAGGGTTTAAAGGCCCTCTCTTCCCATTCGATAGGATGCTCTTATGGCGTGTAGGGTGCCATGTGATTAGATTTCATGAAGAAGAATGTGAATGAAAAAACTTACTTTTTTGCAAAATCTTAGATCTTGAAACCCTAGGTTTGTTGTATGTGACATAAAGTTGTATGAAATGTAAGACATTTAATATATGTGATCAAAATTATTTTAATCATAAGAAAATAAAATCTTGAATCATAAAAAGTTTTAGATATGATCTAAAGGTATTATGATTAATTTTATTTTGATATTATGTAAGAATTTTTAGATCTGAAACTTCTTGAATCATGCTCACATAATTACTGAGCTGATCCAATTTTGAACTGAGTTAACTCAGTCTCCTTGTGTAGCTGGCTCAATGTTTATTGAGTCAATCTAGTTTCAGAATAAAAAATCTTTGCATAAAATTTATTATAAATTATTTACAAACTAAAATGTTGAAATTATTTCAAACCATAACCTAAACCCATGTTGATGCTGAACTTAATTAAGAATTAAGTGTAGAATCGATTAGATCTAGAATTGTGAATTAAAGATCTAATATCATTCGTATAAAATATAGAGGCATGGGTTAGCTCAAATCAAGTCCTCTAAATTGGGTTAGACCTAAGGTTAGAATCAAAGAGTTAATGGACTAACTAGAGAAATTGATTAAATCTAATTAAATATTGAATTAGATTAAATAAGAATTTCTCTAAAATCAATACAATAGTTGTAGATGGTCAAGTCCATATCTTTGATTAGACCAAATAAACCTTGATTATAGCTCAGCGGTGGAATCTGAATTATTGGGTTAGTCAAATCAAAACTAATTAACCAATTGGTGTCTAAGATAAATTTGGTATTTCGATCGGTGGTTTTTAATTGAGAATAGCTTACCTGACTATTTCAATGGTGTCTAAGGCAAGCTTAGCAGACCCTTCCATCAATCTCACTTATCTGATCAATTTGATGAATTTTGTCTTGATTAGATCGCTAAGTAATTTGAGTTGAACCATGCCATTAAGATTGATCAGTATGACTGATTTAGGTGCCATTTCAATTAGTATGATCCTGATCCAATTCAATAACTTAGTGAAGTCAGTGGGAGGATTGTGGTTTACTAGTTGATCTCATCTTATCTCTTTTCTAAATTGATTAAATCTTCTAAATTATTAGGTCCATAAAATGAGCTAGTTATGAAGATAACTAGATCATAACCTCCCATTAAGGTAAATGATAATGGATCCATTATTTCTGATTGACATTGCAGATGCCATCCGTCTGGTGTTCTCTTCGAATGATGGAATTATCATTCATCATATGATGACTTTGTTATACTATCTGATGATGGTTGGGTTGATCGAGCCATCTTTGGACCTGATCATTCATTAGTTAGAAATACTGAGTAGGTTCATGTTAATGGTTTGATCTAACCAGAACTTTCAGTGGAGGCCCATTACCTACTGAAATAAAATCTGAGATAAAATTAATTACTAAAAATTATTTGAAGAAATAATTAGTTGAGAACCTATCCATAGATGCATATGGGTTGACCAAGCCATCCTCGGGCTTGTATGCAGTCTGTGTAGATTCTAGTACCCGTTAAGAAATTAAAGTAATTCCTCGAATTAGAGATAGAGGCTACCAATTCGTATAAAATAGTGGGAGAACTTTTAGACTAAAGTCCAAGTCTTTAGGCTTAATCAATTCATAAACATAGAGGTCTTATATTTTTTTTTCAATTATGGCTAGATGTACGTTGCTTCATTCACTATTTGATAGTGACTAATTTATAGGATCCAATTTTGATAATTGGTATCGGAAGATGCAAATAGTTCTAGAGCATGAATGGATCCTAAATATGATTATGGATCCAGCACATGAAGTTTTCACATCAAACACATATGATGCGATCAAAAATACTTATCAGAAGTGGCCACATGATCATATCACTATGTAGTGTTATTGAAAGCAGCAAAGAACATAATTTAGTTGTAAATTCGATGATGCTCAGTGAAAGAAAATTTTTCAAATATTGAAGGAGTTTTTTCGTACCTCTGAAGATGTATCTTCAGTGTGGCAATAATTCTTTGAGAATAAAAAAGAAAAGGAAGATGCAAAAGAGTCATGCTTGGACTAATGAGCCCAAACTATCAAAAGAGTCTAAGATTAACCTAGTCTGGTAGAGTCCCTTGATCTGAACAGACAAAGAAAGAAAAATCAGCAAAGGGCTGCTGGATAAGGTACTTATATGATAACACCTTGTGATATCTTTATCTGTGACACTATTACCTAGATATTGGATATCGAAAGTCTATGCAAATTATTGCAACGACTTCAAGTTAGTAGAAAGATTGAAAACAGCAAGAGATTTCTGAACGTTGGAGATGGAAGTTATGTTCCAATCTTTGTTTTAAGAATCATCAAGCCTATTTTTAATTCTAAGAATGTCGTTTTAGTGATTGTCACTATTGTCTAATGATTTGGTGATATTATTATGAATGATGTCCAAATCATGTGAAAAATAAAGAAATAATATTTATGAATAGTCATAGCCTGTTAGTTTATTGTACATAATTAAACAAAGTCCCTAAAGTAGATAATATCATGAAAGCCTACATTTAGTAATTTAGGCTCGATCATATAAATAAAAATAGGATCAACAAAAAATAATTCTTGAGATCAATGATTGTGAATCATTGTCAATTTGTCAATCCTATATTCTTAGTAAGATGACCAAGTCATCTTTTGCTGAAAAAGATGAATGAGCCAATGATATTTTGAATCTGATACATACTGATGTATTAGATCTACAAACATATTTGTCATAAATTTAAACTATTTGAAATATTCAAACAATTTCATAATAAAATAGAAAAATGAATTGGAAGAGTATTGAAGTCTTTTGGTCAGACTAAAGAGGAGAATGCCCTTCCGATGAATTTTGACATATCTAGAAGAGAATAAGATTCTCTCTTATTGGAATCAACTTTATTAAACATAGTTCAATCTATGATGGGATTTAAAAGTCTGTCAGTCTCCTTTTAAGGTTATACTCTTGAGACTACTTGTTATGTTCTAAACTGTATTCTAAATTAATCAGTCACAAAGACTCCATATGAGATATGGACTAGGCATAAACTAATACTTTCTTGTCTTGGGGTTTGGGAGTGTATAGGATCACGATGTTGTCGTTAGGACACCATGCTTATCAAATTAATTCTGACTTCAATAAAAATTAAAAATACATAGAGAGTAGTGAGTCGGGTCAAATCCACAGAGAAGACAGAATTTTGATTTGAAATCTTTGATTTTATAAAAAAAATAAAATTTTGAGAAAAGTAATTTAAGTCAGAAAATAGAGATTAAAAGTGTGAAAAATAAATCAGGTACTAAGATCTACTATTTAGATCCTAACTTTTACTTACAATAAAAATAAATAACAAAAATTTAAAGTGCATAAAATATATTGGTACTAAGATCTACTAAGTAGATCCTAGCATCTACTTATGATAAAATAAAAGACAGAAATTTAAAGTGTAAGAAAATAAATTTTACATTAATTAAAAGTTGAAATTCAATTACAAAGAATTTAAAAGAATAATTAAATAAAATAAAACTATAACTAAGATTGAAAGTTGATCAGCACAGCCTCGTTGGAAAGATGGTTAATGACCTCTCCTTCTTTCTTCGTACTCCGTGAGCAAACCAACTTCTCTTCTTCTTCTCTTTGGGTATCTAAATCTATCTAATTTTTTTTATTTTTTTTTGTTTTTTCACTGATTTTTTCTTCTCTTTACTCTTATTCCTGGACTCCCTATTTATCGATGAATTTTTTATTTTTTTTAGAAGCAAAAAGAGTCTTAAAACCCTTAAAAATCATATAATATCCATATGAATTAATTCTAACTGTCAGATTTTACTTGGACTGCCCAGATCAGCTCAAAAAATAGTGTTACACTCCTTATCATGATCAAAAATGATAACAGCCATCCTATCGCATGCTTGATTAAATTCTGGCCATCGAATGGTGCTCAGATTTCTTTCTTCTCTTAGTTTTCAACCGACAATGAGCAGCAGCCATCCGATCTCATTCAGAATCAATATGGACCATCGGATCATGCAAAATTTCTTTTGCCCATCATGGACTGCATCATAGACTACAAACTATTCTTGTGGACTGTGCCCTTGAATTTATGGACCGAGCGGCCAGTCCACCGTGCACCGAAGGCTATAAAATTTTATTTTTTTAAGATATTTTGGTTTGATTTTTGCTTTAATTTGTGTTTGAAAAATTAAAAAAAATATATATTAAATTACTCAATAATTCTTCATCATTTTGGTGCTTAAAATTATTTAATTAAATTGACATCTATCTTTTATAAATATGCTCTAATTTTATATTTTTTAAAATTATTTATTTTTATAAGAAAATCTAATTTATTTATAAAATTAGGTTTCTTAGAAGATGTTAGCACCATAAATTCTCAAAAATATCTAAAATTAATGTAAAAATATAGGACTTATCACACCTCTCAACTTAAACTTTGCTCGTCTTCGAGTAAAGAAAGAATTTAGAGTCAAGTACTGTTTAACTTAAAGTTTTAAATTTCACCAAATAATTTTTAAAAGGGCTATTGATGTTCAGTAGAGCGTAAGTGAGAAATGTCATTGGGGTATTATTACTAATCAATATAGGAGTTAAGCTAAAAATACTAAACTTTTTTTGAATTTTTTTCAAAATTACCCCTACCTTATCTCCAAATTATTAACCTTCATATGGATAAGTATATTATTACTTCCATCCTTCATTTATTGATTTGATTTTTTTTTTATTTTTTTTTAACATTGTACTGCTATTTGGTGTCTTAATCCCTTAAACTTTCTGTTTGATCCATATAGTGAGTTTTCAGCCAATGACTCTCAAACCATACGATTTTAGGGCACTAGGTATAAAATATCCCTCGAATCTATTTGCTCGAATCAAATAGGCTACAAGTTAAAACTAACTTTATAATAAAACTTTTTTATCCTTCATACCTTTTGATACGAAACTCAATGCTTACTTAGGCAAAGAGACCCGGTTACTCAATATGAAGTACTTGAAAAAAAAAATTTAAATATATATAAAGAAACATATAGTTATCCTACATAAGTCTATAAGAAGTAAACTCTTCTTTGATGCTAGTAGAAAAATTTAGAAATACTCAAGAAAAACTGTTTAAGTTCTAAACTTAACTCTTTATTGAGTTTTCTTAATACTTGATCTCTCGATATCTTACAAACTCTCTGATCTGTACATCAATTTTTTTAAAAAAATACTTAGTTTAGCTTGATTCTTAAGTATAATCAGATATTTAAATACTAAATACTAACTTACTTGAGGACTTAAAAATTAAAAAAAAATATTATTCTCTCCCCTAACTTAATCGACATTATCCTTAATAGAATAGAAAAAATGAAGGGTGCATACAAAGAGAAAGAAAAAGAAAAGATGTCATCTGATCTAGAAGTCTTTTCAAAATTTATTTCTTTCCCAACTTAGTCAATATTATATTCAAATCTCTACAAAAGACATGAAGCAAGACTCGATTAATCTAAACAAAATGCAAAAGATATCAAAAAGTAAAAGTTGAAACTGGGTTGCCTCCCAAAAAATGCTAAGTTTATTATCTTTAGTCAGACCATATCGATTCACTTACCTATCCTGTGTTGAATATTGGATTGACAAATTTCAATAATTTTGGATTGCCAATCTTAGGAAGATGGCCTATAATAAATTTTAGTATTTTATTACCAATTTTTAGAAAGTAGTTTACATCCCTATTCTTAATTTTAGGAAGATAATTTTCAAACCCATTCACAAATCTTTGTTTGTTGAGAATTTTTTCTATTTGTTCTTTTAAAATACTCATGAATTGAGTTTTTGGGTTAGGAGTTGAGTTCGAAGCAATGGATGCTGAAAGGGTGCCATTTGATTCTAAATATGTGTACTCAGATGTGATCAAAGATGAATTCAGTTCTGGAGAAGGTGATGATGTTGTTGGGATGCGTAGGTGATTTCATGCATATATTTCAAATTTTTTTAAAAAAAATTACAGTGAAAGATAACTAGATTAATCAAATTAATCTAATATGTATATGATCTAATCATCAAATCAACCTACTCTAGGATCTATGATATGTTATGTTGCATATAAAATCTGAAATAATCTGAAGATAAAATCAGCATGCATGCATATAAGCAGTAGATCACATCTACTTCTAATCTAAGTTCAGAACTCCATACCTAATCACGGGTCGACGATCTCCGCTGCTGAGAGACATGATGGAGAGGATCCTTGCTGGTTGCTCGCATGAAGACCTTCTTCTTGACTGATCTAGATCCTTTCTTCAAATTTTTGGAACTTTTTTAAAGATTAAAGATGGACTTCTAGAGGAGATGAAGAGGTAGAAGAAAATATTTTTTTATTTATTTATTTCCTCCTTCCAAACTCTTAGAATCAAAAACCTAAAATTCAGATTTTTGCGCATACCCCAAGAGAGAGAACCCTCTTCTTTATTTTTCACATTATGAACCTTGCCCAAACTTCTATTACATGAAGAGCTCTCTTTTGATATCTTACACACACAAAAGAAACCAAAAAAGCTCCTTTTATAGGTGTGTAAGGAGGTGGGGTGAAGAGTCCTAATGATCCTAGACTCTTAAAGGATTTTGCCTCTCTTCCCAATTCTACATCCAAAAATATACCAAAAAAATATGGGATGCCTCTTCCCATATTTTTTTGTGAGTTCTCCAACTGATCTCTCATAAAAAATCTTTTTAAAATATCACACATATAAGGAGAAAAAAAATTATTGGCATGGAGAGGTTGATCTAGATGAGAACAGATTCCCCTGAAAAAGAATATTTTAAAATCTAATTTTAAAATCTTTCTTTTTCAAAACTAAATCAGATTTGGATGTGAGATAGATAGGAGAAAGAACTCTTTGGTGTGAAAAAATATCACACAAAATAATTTTGTGTGTAGAGATATATGGCATGCAATCTGAGTTGGCGCAGGGAGAAGAGTCCTATTCCAATAAGGACTCTAAGTTTCCTTATTTGAATCCAAACCAAATTATATCTGGTTTAGCCCAAATAAAATATATAAAATCTAATCTAATTAGGTTCATAAATTTTTAATCAAATCTCAATCAAATTAAGAATTGATTGAACCAAGATCTCGATCAAATCAGGGATAATTCTTCCTTAGCGATTAGATCATCTCATAACCTAATCGGATCAAATCTAATTGAATCTAATTCAATTAGATTTTATTTAATCTTTTTTTCTCAATTAAATTGAACTAATCAGTAATCTAATTATTAATTAATCCTTCATTAATTTACTAACACTTGATGAATTAATTTATTATAATTTTTGCATAAAGTTAATCATCAATCGAATTGATGATTAAGCCCTTAAAAGATTCTCAATCATTGATCAGCCATATGATCAGTCAGAAACTTCTTTTGAGTGTAACCCCATAGGTTCGAACTTAAGTCGATAGTACAGGAATAATTTTTTGAATCAATCGATGTAATCATCTAGTAATGATGATCCGACATCTGGATAGGTCGAATGATGGTGAAGCAATATTCAAGAACCTATTGGCGTATAGTTATCGTATAATTCATCCCTTTTACCCTAATACTCGAAGATGACCTCGAATTTAACTATCAATCTTAGATAAGTCATTCATATTATATTTCAATCTTTTTCAAATCCATAATATAGATTATCCGGGCTCAGGTTTTGCTAAATTGAAATACACTGATGCATATCTCCTACTAATTCGGATGGGTCAATCCCATCTTGACTCACGCACTGACTTGGCAAGTATTTGATTATACTCAGAAACTTTTCATCACTGAATTAAAATCTCAGTTAGTACAGCACCAAAGTATAGTGAGTTGCTTGCAAGTCATCTTGATGATCTCAAGTCGAAGGGACACTTATATCTATACCCTTTGTGAGCTACCCTTAACAGCAGAGTACTTCGCAGTTGGTCACATTTCGTGACGATGTACTCTTATATCTCATCTGCATGCTATACTAGTATCTCTGTACTATTTGATTATGAGGATAATCAATGTATATGGCACACAACGACCTACACTTGATATCGCTATTATCCTAGTAATAGCGCATCGTTTGGTCACAAATCAATTTAAAGACTACACGATAAATCCTCCTTTATCGATCAAAGTAGTTCTAAGGACTTCATCACAATATAAGAGTTCGTTAGAAGATGTATCCTATGATAAAAAATATTAAATAATTTTTATTATTTATCAATTCATATACATTTATAATTAACACAATCGTCACACGATTGGCTTTAGGATATATTTTCCAACAACTCTCACTTGGACTAAAGCCAATCAGTATAGTATCATATATCCATCTTCGATTTGTCATCTCAAAACTCCTAGATACTGAAGCTTTAGTAAATAGATTGATCAAGTTCTCCTTTCTGTCGATCTTCTAAAGATTGACGTCACCTTAACAGATTTTTTGAATAAGGTAGTAGCGATGCAAAATGCCTAGTAAGCTATTGGGACTTCAACTCCTTCGCATGAGCTATGGCTCCGATACTGTACAATACAGCAGGACCATCATTGGAGGATGCCATTCTTAGCTTGCTAGTGAATCTATACAATCACATAGCTTCCTTGCAAGCATTGAATGTTGCCATGCATCTTGCCTTGCAATTTGAATTTGGCTATATTTTTCTGCTTGAAATCTTTCTAGCAGATTGCTCCATTATTTAGGGTAAAAATGTATTCTGACATATTTTTGCTATTATTATGTCTAAATGAAAACTAAAAACATACTCCATAAGTTTCAAATCAGATTCTTCATAATCGAGTCATCGATCCTTAGTATTTTTCAAATACTTAAAGATAACTTTTCAATGATTCTCATCTGGATCTTGCAAGTATCCACTCACTACCCCAGTGAGTATACCATATCTGATCTCATACATGGTGTAATGATAGAACAAATTCTATTCATAAATATCTTATGTATGTTGGACTGGAAAAACTTAAGCAGCCTCTTAGATCTATCTTTATAGATCTTCATCCGTAGGATGGGAGATGCTTTTGCTAAGTCCTTTATGGAGAACTATGATAATAGCAAAACTTTTATTCCCTATAATGTAAGGAATGTCATTCTTGATTAAGAGAATTTTATTCACATACAAGATAAGAAATACACTCATAGAACTATAACCCATTTGTATTTGCAGGGTTCTTCTTCGTTCTCAACGAAGTCATATATTTTGATCACTTATCAAAATGCACATTCCAACTCCAAAATATTTAGCATTGTCATATGAGAAAATATCTCATTATTATTAATACCATAATATTGATAATATCCTTAGGCAACCAGACGAGCTTTGTACATCTCCACCTTCTCGTCTGCATTACTCTGATCCCATTGAAGATCCACTTATACTCTATGGGCTTTATCCTTCGAGTGAATCAATGAATGTCCATACACCATTGATCTTTATGGACTTTATTTCGAACTCTTTGGCTTCAAGCCATTAATCAGAGTCAGATCTCTGTATGGCATCCATGTAGGTGATCAAATTCTTATTGTTCTCATCGAGTTCAATAAGTTCACATCCCGAAATTAGATACCAAAGTACCTATCCAACGAATGCGGTACTCTACCAGATCTCCTTGATGTTGCTTTTACAATGGGTTTCAAGTTTGATCTAATCAAATTTAATTTTATGGGTTCACTAGATTGTGTCAATTCTTCTACCTATCGAACTTCATAAGTTCCACATTAAAGACATCAGTACCTTTATCAAGGTACTTCTTTTCTGAAAAAAATATCAAACAATTCTTATTTTTTAGCATGGTAGAAATTATATCCCCTAGATTCTTTGGGGTCATCCTATAGAATAATATATATAGGATTGAGATCCAAACTAATCGGTCTGTAAATGCTTGATATAAAACAAACACTCCCAAATCTTAAGGTAAGAGAATATCAGCTTATGCCTAGTCCATATCTCATATGGAGTCCTTGTGACTGATTAGTTCAGAATCTAGTACAGAACATGACAAATAGTCTTAAGAGTATAACTTTAAAAAGAGACTGACAGACTTGCAAACCCCATCATAGATTGAACTATGTCTAACAAAGTCGATTCCAACAAGAGAGAATCCTTATTCTCTTCTAGATTTGTCAAAAAACTCACTGGAAGGGCATTCTCCTCTTTGGTCTAACCAAAGAGTTTCAATGCTCTTCTTAATTTATTTTTCTACTTTATTATAAAATTATTTAAATATTTTAAATAATTTAAATTTATATCAAACATATTCATAGATCTAATACATCAATATGTATTAGACTTAGAACATCATTGGCTTGTTCATCTTTTCCAGCAAAAAGTGACTTGGTCATCTTATTAAGAAGATAGAATTAATAGGTTGATAATGATTCACAATCATTGACTTCGAGAATTATCTCCTGTTGATCCTATTCTTATTTATATGACCAAGCCTAAATTGCCAAAGATAGGCTTTTAAGACATTATCTACTTTAGAGAGTTTGTTTGATTGTGTACAATACACTAATAGACTGTGACTATTCATAAATATTATTTTTTAATTTTTTATATGATTTTGACATCATTTATAATGATATCACAAAATCATTAGACAATAGTGACAATCACTAAAATGATATTATTGGAATTAAAAATAAGTTTGACGATTTCTAAAATCAGAATTAGAATATAACTTCCAACTCCAATATTCAGGAATCTCTTGCTGTTTTTAAAATTTCTACTAACCCGCAGTCGTTGCAACAATTTGTATGGAATTTTAATATCTAATATCCAGATAGTAGTATCACAGATAGAGAAATTACAAGGTGTTATCATATAGGTATCTTGTTCTGCAACCTTTTGCTGATTTCTCTTCCTTAGCCTGTTCGGATCAAAAAAAACTCTGCCAGACCAGGTTAACCTTAGACTCTTTTGTCAATTCAGTCTCCTCAACCCATGCACAACTTTCTCGCACCTTCTTTTTCTTTCTCAAAAGATTGTTCTCCCACTGAAGATACATCTTCATAGATGCAAAAGAACTCCTTCAATATTTGAAGAATTTTCTCCCACTGAGCATCATTAAATTTACAACTAAATTCATGTTCTTTGCTGCTCTCAATAACATCATACGGTGATATGATCATTTGGTCACTTCTGATAAGTATCTTTGATCGCATCACATATGTTGAATGTGAGAACTTTAGGTGCTGGATCCATAATTATATGTAGGATCCATTCGTGCTCTAGAACTATTTGTAACTTTCGATACTATCTATCAAAGTTGGGTCCTATAAATAAGTCACTGTCAAACAGTGAATGGAGCAACGGACATCTAGCCATAACTGAAAGAAAAATATAAGACCTCTATGTTTATGAATTGATTAAGCCTAAAAACTTAGACTTTAGTCTAAAGGTTCTCTCACTATTTTATTCGAATTGGTAGCTCTACCTCCAATCCAAGAAATTACTCTAATTCTTTAGTGGGTACTAGAATCCACATAGACTGCACATGAGTCTAACTTTGGCTAGCTCACCCATGTACATCTATGGGTTGGTTCTTAACCAATTATTTCATCAAATAATTTTTAGTAATTGATTTAGCCCCAGGTAACTTTTCAGTTGACTTTGGTCTTCTCTGCAAGCCCTGGTTAGGTCCAACCATTAATATGATTATACTTACGAATCCAATTATCAAATAATCAGGCTCGACTTTGGCTGACTAATCTGACTACTTGATAGAGAGACTCGACTAAGTCATCATATTATTGAATGATAATTCTAATAGCAGATGAACACCAGACCTTTGGGCCTCCAATGATCATCATACTAATGGATCCATTATCACCCAACATAATGGGAGGCTATGATCTAGTTATCCCCATAACTAGCTTATTTTAAGAACCTAATAATTTAGAAGATTTTAATCAATTTATAGAAGAGATGAGAAGAGATCAACCAGTAAACTACAATCCTCTCACTGACTTCACCAAGTCATTAAATTAGATTAAGATCATGATAGTTGAACTGGCACCTAGATCAGTCACACTGATCAACCTTAATGGCATGGGTCAACTTAAATCACTTAGTGGTCTAATCAAGACATAATTCATCAAATTGACTAGGTAAGTGAGATCGGTAGGAGGGTCTGCTAAGTTTGCTTTAGACACCATCAAAATAGTCAGATAAGTCACTCTCAATTAAAAACCACCGATCGGAATGCCGAATTTATCTTAAACATCAATTGGTTAATTAGTTTCAATTTAACCAACTTAATGATTTAGGTTCAACCATTGAGCCATAATCAAGGTCTATTTAGTCTAATCAAAGATATAGACTTGACCATCTACGACTATTGTATTGGTTCTAGAAAAACTTTGATTTAATCTAATTCAATATTTGGTTAGATTTAATCAATTTCTCTAGTTAGTCCATTAACTCTTTGAATCTAACTTTAGGTCTAACCCAATTAAGAGGACCTGATCTAAGCTAATCCATGTCCCCATGTTTTATACGAATGTCATTAGATCTTAAATTATAATTCTAGAACTAATCGATTCTATACTTAATTCTTAATTAAGTTTCGCATCAACATGGTTAAGATTTTGAAAATAATTTTCACATGTAAATCATAAAATCTTTTAGATCAAATCTAAATTTTTTATGATTTTAAATTAAAATAATTTTAATTAAACAAGATTAGATGTAACTAACTTCTTCGTAACTTGCATCACATACAACAACACCTAAGATTTTAAGATCTAGGGTTTCACAAGAAAGTAAGTTTTCTCCTTTCGCTTTTTCTTTATGGGATCTAATCACATGGCACCCTACATGCCATAAAAGCACCTCATTGAATGAGAAAAGAAGGCCTTTAAACCCTTCTTACTCCTATGGTCGGATGGTGTTCTACATATACTTCTTCAGTAATATATCTATTTAAAAATATACTTTTAACATCCATTTGAAATAACTTGAATTTCATAAAGCAAGCATATGCAAGTAGAAGTCTAATAGCTTCTAATCTAGCAATAGGTGCAAAGGTTTCATCAAAATCAATTCCTTCTTCTTGATTATATCCCTTAGCAACCAGTCTTGCTTTATTTCTAATTACATTTCCATGCTCATCTAATTTGTTTCTAAAGATCCATTTTGTGCCAATTATTGAATAATTTTTAGGTCTTGACACTAAGGTCCAAACATTATTTCTTTCAAATTGATTAAGTTCCTCTTGCATTGCATTAATCCAATTATGATCATTTTCAGCTTCTTGAAAAGTTTTAGGTTCAAGATGAGGTACAAAAGCACAATGATTAACTATATCTCTAAGTGAAGAACGGGTTTCTACCCCATGCATAGGATCACCAATAATTAACTCCTTAGGGTGGTTGTGAACATACCTCCATTCCTTGGGTAGGTCATTTGTACCTTGAGGTTGTTCTTGAATTTCTTCACCTCTCTCATTTTGTTCGTCTTCTTGATCCTTGTCTTCTGGAGTTGCTGAATCTTTCAGAGTGATCTCCTTTATACCTTCTATTAGTAGATCTGCATCATCAACACCCTCATTCTTCCTTGAAGGAAGATCGTTAGATTCATCAAAAATAATATGTATGGACTCCTCAACTACTAAAGTTCTTTTGTTGAAAACTCTAAATGCTTTACTAGTGGAGGAGTAACCTAGAAAGATTGCTTCATCTGATTTTGCATCAAATTTACCAAGTTTTTCTTTGCCATTATTTAATACAAAACATCGGCAACCAAAAATATGAAAATATGCAATATTTGGTTTTCTTCCTTTCCAAAGTTCATAGGGGGTTTTCTTTAAAAATTGTCTAATTAAAGCACGATTTAAAATGTAACATGATGTGTTAATTGCTTCCGCCCAAAAATATCTTGGAAGGTTGCTTTCACAAAGCATGGTACGGGCCATTTCTTCTATGGTTCTGTTTTTCCTTTCAACTACCACATTTTGTTGGGGTGTCCTAGGAGCAGAGAAGTTATGGCCAATTCCATTTTCATCACAAAAATTTTCAAAATCTTGATTTTCAAATTCAGTTCCATGATCACTTCTAATATTTTGAATTGAAAATCCTTTCTCATTAGTGACTTTTCGATGAAATTTAGTGAAAATATGAAAAGTTTCATTTTTGTGAGCCAAAAAGAAAACCCAAGTAAAACGAGAGTAATCATCTATAATTACAAAGCCATATCGTTTTCCTCCTAGACTAGTGGTTCTAGTTGGTCCAAATAAGTCCATATGTAAGAGCTCTAAAGGTCTAGAAGTTGAAACAGTATTTTTGGATTTAAATGAAACTCTAGTTTGTTTACCTAATTGGCATGCATTACAGATTCTATCCTTTTCAAAATTCAATTTTGGCAAACCGAGAACTAAATCTTTTTTAATTAATTTTGAAAGAGAATGCATGCTAATATGTGCAAGTCTACGATGCCACAACCAACTAGTCTCATTAATTTTAGCATTCAAAGATACTAGGCATTGCATGTCTAATTTGGCTAAATCATTCAAATCTACCATATAAACATTGCCATGCCTATGTCCTATAAATTTAATGCCATCGATAATAGGACTAGTCACAATGCAAACAGATGATTCAAAAACTACTTTATACCCTTTATCACAGAATTGACTAATGCTAAGTAAGTTATGCTTTAAACCTTTAACTAATAAAATATTCTCAATGTAATTGGAGGGAGTGATACCAATGTTACCTATCCCGATGATCTTTCCTTTGTCATTATCTCCAAAGGTGACCATCCCTCCATCCTTAGCATCAAGCGTGATGAATTGTGATTCATCACCAGTCATGTGTCTCGAGCATCCACTGTCAAGATACCATTTCCTGTTTCCTTCTTGGGATGCTAGACACACCTGCAAGCAAAGGTCAAGTTTCTGTCTTAGGTACCCAAGCTTTCTTGGGTCCTTTTAGGTTAGTCAAAATGGTTCCTTTTGGAACCCATATTTTCTTTGTGTTTGCATATTTGTTAATAAGACATGTGTATGATTTATGTCCTATTCTTCCACATTTGAAACAAGTAATATTTGTAGACTTGTTACTTGAATAATTTACATAAATATTCTTTAGAAGTTTTTGTTTCTTCAAGGGGTTATACCCAAGTCCAGCCTTATCATATACAGCTTTTTGATTATCTAGAATCATATTTAATTTATTTGAACTTAAGGTGAACTTATCTACTATAGGTTTCAGCTTGTTAATTTCATTCTTTAAGCTTTGATTTTCTTGAATCAAGGTGGATTTTTCAATTGAAAGGTTTTCAGCTTGTTTCACTAAGGACTGATTTTCCAATTTCAGTTCTTTGTTTTTCTTCCCTAGTTTCTTTAATTCATCAATTGAGTCATAGAATGCTTCATGCAATTCTTCAAAAGTAAATTCACTAGTGGATTCAGAAGTTACCTCATTTTCGTGTGCCATCAGGCACAGGTTGGCTTGTTCTGTTGAGGTTTCCTCGTCGGAGCTTGAGTCATCACTCACACTCCAAGTCGCTATCATTGCTTTCTTTTTGAACTTTTTGGGACCTTTCTTCAGTTGTGGACATTCGGATCTGAAATGTCCCGGCTTCTTGCACTCGTAGCATATAAGGGGTTGATCTTTCTCTTTTTCTTTGCTTTGTTCCCCTTTTGTGAATCTCTTTCTCATCCCCTGTTTCCTTTTTCTTAGAAACTTCTTAAATTTTTGGGTGATGAGTGCCATCTCTTCATCCTGTTCTTCATTTTCAGTGTCATCCATTTCATAATCAGGTGAAGTTGTGGATTTGAGGGCAATGGTTCTTTTCTTTTTGACTTCATCCTTTTGATGCTGCTTCATGCTAAGTTCATGAGTCATCAAGGATCCAAGAAGCTCTTCTAGAGGTAGAGTGTTCAAGTCTTTTGCTTCTTGGATGGCAGTCACCTTGGCTTCCCAAGTTCTTGGCAATGACCTGAGAATCTTCCTTACAAGCTCACTGTTAGTATAAGATTTGCCAAGACTCTTCAAACCATTAATTATATCAGTAAAACGAGTAAACATAGCAGTTATGGACTCATCATGCTCTATTTTGAACAATTCATATTTATGCACTAGCATGTTTATTTTAGTCTCTTTTACTTGATTTGTTCCCTCATGGGTTACTTCTAACCTATCCCATATTTCTTTAGCAGATGCACAAGTAGAAATGCGATTAAATTCATTTGCATCTAGTGCACAATAAAGAACATTCATAGCTTTGGCATTTAATTGTGCCAATTTCTTATCAACCTCATCCCATTCTTTCTCGGGTTTGGTTGACTCCTCACCATCTATAATCTTGGTGGGTGTGTAAGGACCGTTCACTATGATACTCCACATATCATAGTCGAGTGCTTGTATGAATATCTTCATCCGAGCTTTTCAATAGGTGTAATTAGACCCATTGAAAAGTGGAGGTCGGTTTGTAGATTGCCCCTCGGCTAGAGAAGTACCGACATGGGTTGCCATAGATCTTTGACTCTTTGATTGTTAGATCAAAGAAGGGCTAGAGCACCGGGCTCTGATACCACTTGTTGCCCAGCTATGCAACCCAAGAGGGGGGGTGAATTGGGTTTCTAAAAATTTTAGGCTTAATTAATTACTTATGATGAATGAGAACAAAGACTTTAATTCAAGATTAATTACCTAAAGCAAGAATGCAAGGATATAATAAAGAAATAAAGAGAAACAAGAAAGCACACCACAAATCCAAGGATTTATTTCGAGGCAATTCTCCCTCCTCCTCTCCACCAAAAATCGCCACCTTGGAAAGGAATTTTTTGTGCTTTCTCGCATTGATTGGCACGGTTGGAACGTGCCCTAGCACTTCACCGATCTTCCCAAATCCACTTCTTTTCTCTACCAAAATCCTTCTTCACTCTCTTGTGATCCCTCCTCCACTCATTCAAGTGTTCCTCAAAGTCTTCTTACCTGCTACTATATTGAATATGGCTCCAAAGATGAAGCTTCCCCAAAGAAGAAAGTCAATCCGTGAGCCTGAAGAAATTGTCCTAAAGAAAAGGCATGCTCAGTCTTCAACTGCTCCCACTCCAGTTTCAGTATCTGCTCAAGGTCCCTCTCAATCCTTTCTAAGCCCCAGTGTGAATCCTCTTTCTGATAGAAAAGTCGAAACCGGGAAGAATATAGATTTTCGATTCTTTAAGAAAGAAGGTTTTACTTTTGCAAGTAAGATTAAAAACCAAGGATGGAAACTCTACTGCTCCCTTAAGGAAGTCACCTATGTTGACCTAGTTAGAGAATTCTACCAGAATCTACTTTATGGAGATGGGTCAGTGACTTCAACAGTCAAGGGAATTGATATCTGCTTGGATTCTAGGATATTGGGAGAAATACTTCAGTTGCCTAGTGAAGGTTACTCTTATATGGAACTCCCAGTAAAAGAAGAGGGGATCAGAATTATTCTAGGAGGAACTTATTCAGGAAGTTTAAACAAATTGGAAGCAAAGATTTTGTCCATTGAGATGAGAATCCTACATCAGATGGTAACGAAGCTCTTCTTTCCTAGGAGTGGTAGGCATGATTTACTTTCCAGCAGAGATGTATGTATCATGTTTCATGTCATCACTCAGACCCCCCTGAACCTCCCTGCACTTATGATAGAGGCCATGAGAGAAACTTTGAACAGATCCAAGGCACACTTGCCTTATGGTATGGCCCTTACTAGAGTATTTAGGAGGTTTGGAGTTAGCTGTGAGGGGGAGGCTTCTACTAAACTCTCTCATGTGGACACTTTCAACCAACACACCCTACACCGAATAGGATTTACAAAGACTGATGGTGGTTGGATCAAGGGATCTGAGGAGAGAATTGAAGAGAGAACTGAAGATAGAGCTGAAGACAGAACTGAAGACAGAGCTGAAGAAGAAGGTCCATCATCTCCTGTCCATGACTTCAGGGCAGCATCACCAAATATTCAGTTCATTCCTGATACAGAGGCTGGCCCTTCAGAGTTTACTAGGATGCCCACACCAGGGTATCAGCCAGAGAGCAGAGCACCTCATTCAGAGTTCAGACTGGCTGACGATCAGATCGAGCATATATCACAGCGTGTGGCTTCTTTGCTGTCTAGTCAGTGGAGTAGTACTTCTTTTGCACCAAGAGCCACTTCTTCTGATCAGACCATTACTCCCCACATCTCCACCTTGTTTCAGATGATATCAGATCAGTCCATCCGGATCCAGCAGCTTGAGGACACAGTCTGGAGACTGACTGGCAGAGTTCTTGACTTGCAGGGGCAAGTCCTTGCTTTGGCCCATCCTAAGCCACAGGAGTCCACTATTGAGGTCACAGACCTCACTGCAGAGGCTGGCAGGCTCAGAGGAGCACTTGAGGGTGGATATGAGTTACTGAGGAGAGAGATCCGAGGATCGAGTGAGCATGCAACCACTCAGTTCACTGCTCTACTTCAATCTGTTTCCAGAGCACTGAACGTACTTGATTCTATCAGACTCACCCTTTCTGTTCAGTCCTTAGCCTCTCAGCGTTCTCAGCCTCCTAGTTCATCTCGCTCTCCTGCTCGTGCCAGAGGCAGACGGGGAAGAGGATGCACTTCAGATCCATCAGCTTCTCATACCATATCTGATGACTCCGATCCATGACTTGTCTTGATCATTATTAGATCCTAGGTGTTAGTGTTTTGTTCTAGGATCTATATTTTGGGGCCATGTATTGAAAAATTAGCTGGTTGACTTTTATATTAAGAACTATGTATTGAAACAATTATGGTTTTAATGGAATCATCTTTTACTTATATTTCTACCTTTTGTAATGATATCGATCATATTTTGGTTATATATATTCTCCTTGTTGAAATATTGTCTTCTCCTTGTTGTTGTTTCTGTTGATAATTGCTATATCAAGGGGGAGCAAACATCTGTGATAAACTCTAAAGGGAGAGAAATTAAAGAATATTTCAGAAAAAGGAAGAGTTAACCATGTTTGATGATGTCAAAAAGGGGGAGAAATTAAACAAAATTTGAGAAATTAAACAAAAATTTAAGAAATTAAACAAAAATTTAAGAAATTAAACAAAAATTGGAGAAATTAAACAAAAATTTGAGAAATTAAACAAAAATTTGAAAAATTTGGTATCAGACAGAAATTAAACAAAAAGCCATCCATCAAAAGCAAAACCATAAATTGTGAGCAATTAAAGAAAAAGCAATCAAAACTACAAATTATGAGAAATTAATGAATGAATTGAAAATTTAAAGAACAATATCAAAAGTATAATGCTAAGTACAATGCAAATAAGTAACTTTTAAATTACTTCTTTACATATGCTCTGATTTGCTTTAAAAAATTTAATATGCTCTGATATACTTCAAAATTCAAACTTGCTCTGATACATCTTTTGAAATTTTATTTACCTTGATACATCTTAAGAAATTTACCTTACTCTGATACATCCTAAAATTTTTTTTAACTTGCTCTGATACATTATAAAATTTGCTCTAATACAGTATGAAATTTTCTCTGATACATTATAAAATTTGCTCTGATACAATGTGAAATCTTCTCTGATACATTATAAAATTTGCTCTGATACAGTATGAAATTTTTTCTGATACATTATAAAATTTGCTCTGATACAGTGTGAAATTTTCTCTGATACATTGTAAAATCTTTTCTGATAACATTGTAAAAATTATTTTTCTTGCTCTGATACATTGCAAAATTTATTTTTCTCTCTTGCTCTGATACATTTTAAACTCAAAATGATCTAATACTCTTTTCAAATCTTAATAAAATGGACAAACTATTTTTGCATATGACCATTTATATCACATACCAAAAGAATCATACTTTTTTTTTCAAGCATATACACCTATAGTGCATTCTTTTGAAATTAATGCATTCACATAAATATTTTTGTTCAAATATTTTGTCATCATCAAAAAGGGGAAGATTGTTGCTCCTAGATTGATTTTGATGATTACAAAGCAGATTGAAGGGATACAAATAATTTTAAATTGAAAAAATCCTTATGCTCTTCAAGGGCAAAATCATAATTTTACTAAAATCCTGATTTGATAGTATCATTTGGTAGAACAAATGATTTGTAATCTATTGGTGAAAATTTCATTATTTTTGGACTTATATCTTTGAAGTTATGAAGGTTTGAAGTGCATGAGTCGACTCATGAGTCAACTCATGGCACTATGAGCTGATTGGCACGCAAAAATTTCCCATGGCACGTTGGATTTTTGGCTTGGCACGACCTGTGAGTCGACTCATGAGTCGACCCACAAGGCATGAGTCGACTCATGAGTCGACCTCTTCTGATTTGGGCCAAAAAATCCAGAAATCCAAGTTTCTGGTCTTTGCAACAGAAGTCGACTCATGAGTCGACTCCTGAAGCATGAGTCGACTCATGAGTCGACCCCTGCGATGGAAAATATCAGCAACGGCTATTTTTTTGCCCGTTTTAATTGCCTTTTATGCTTCCTAAAATTGCTCTAACGGCTCTTTATCTGCCTAAAATATTTTCTCTTGTTTCTTAAGGTTATAAAAGGTTTCAAATGGTGAAAGAAACTGTAGATCAAATGAGAGATCAAATACAAAAGAGAGGATCCAAAATATACACGAAGTGATCAACGAGATATTCGAGAGAAAAAGAAAAGAGGATCCAAAATTCACACGAGAGATTGTGAAAGAGAAAAGCAAGAGCATTCAAAGAGAGGATTTTTCAAGCCTATTGTTCAACCTTGATCCAGAGATCTTTCAAAGCCTTCAAGAAGTCCTCAATCAAAGATCATCTTCTTCTCAAGCGTTCATTCAAGCATTCATCCACCTTGAGAAAATCCAAAAAGGGGATTCTTCATTTGAGTAAAGTGTTTTATTGTTATATTCGCTCATTTAAGGAGCTGTTATTGTATTAATTTGTGCTCTAAGCTATTTTACTCTTTGTGAGTATTTGTTCTTATTTTTGGAGGATTTTCAAAATAAGGAAAGGTTGATCCGAACCTGAAATTGGAGTATTTTGGGTTGACTTGTACCTGAGAAACAAGTAGACTAGCTTGGGATAGCTAGTGTCGGAGTTTCCGATGATTTGTATTCGGGTTGAATACAAGTATAGTGGATTAAAATTCCCAAGGAGGAGCTTGGGGAGTGGATGTAGGTGCAAGGTTGGCACCGAACCACTATAAATCCTTGTGTTTGTGGTGTGCTTTCTTGTTTCTTTTTATTTCTTTATTATATCCTTGCATTCTTGCTTTAGGTAATTAATTTTGAATTAAAGTCTTTGTTCTCATTCATCATAAGTAATTAATTAAGCCTAAAATTTTTAGAAACCCAATTCACCCCCCCTCTTGGGTTGCATAGCTGGGCAACAGATGGCCTGGTGATCAACCCAATCTAAGTACTTGCAAATCGGATCATCTAATCTAATCACATATCATATATGCATGAATTTTGATCTAATCTAAATTAAACTAGATCTGATTACAATCTTAAGTTATATCTAAATTAGATCATAAACATCACATGCATGATATAAACTTAGATTTTATCAAGGATCAGCACAAATTAGGATAATCTTTTCACTGTAAGGGTAAATCCTATAGTAGGACAACCTTATGTCAATTTGTGCGATCAATCATTAATTAAATTTAGATCAAAATATCACATATCAAATCTAAATAAAATTAAAATTAAAATTTAATATGCACATAAATCATGTCATAATGAATCTAGGCTCTGATACCACTATTGGGATGCATAGGCGATTTCATGCATATATTTCAAAATTTTTTCAAAAAAATTATAGCGAAAGACAGCTAGATTAATCAAATTAATCCAACATACATATGATCTATTCATCAAATCAACCTACTCTAGGATCTATGATATGTTATATTGCATATAGAATCTGAAATAATCTGAAGATAAAATCAATATGCATGCATATGAGTAGTAGATCACATCTACTTCTAATCTGAGTTTAAAACTCCATACCTGATCATAGGTTGACGATCTCTGCTGCTGAGAGACATGATAGAGAAGATCCTTGCTGGTTGCTCGCATGAAGACCTTCTTCTTGGCTGATCTGGATTTTTTTTTAAATATCTGAAATCTTTTCAGAGATTGAAGATGAACTTTTAGAGGAGATAAAGAGGTGGAAGAAAGATGGATAAGAAAATAATTTTTTTCTAATTTATTTTCTCTTTTCAAAACCTTAGAACCAAAAATTTGAAATTTAGGTTTTTGCGTACACCCGAAGAGAGAGAACCCTTCTCTTTATTTTTCACACCATGAACCATGCCCAACCTTCTATCACATGAAGAGCTCTCTTCTGGTATCTTACACACACAAAAGAAACCACAAAAGCCCCTTTTATAGGCATGTAAGGGAGTGGGGTGAAGAGTCCTAATGATCTTGGACTCTTACAGGATTCTACCTCCCTTTACAATTTTATATCCAAAAATATACCAAAAAAATATGGGACACCCCTTTCCATATTTTTTTATAATAAATCAATTCTCCAGCTAATCTTCTACAAAAGATATGCATAAAATATTACACATATAAGAAGAAAGAAATTTATTAACATGGAGAAGTTGATCTAGATAAGAACAGATTTTTTTGATAAAAAATATTTTGAAATCTAATTTTAGAATCTTTATTTTATTAAAACTAAATTAAATTTGGATGTAAGATAGATAAGGAAAATAACTCTTTGGTGTAAAAAAATCTCATCCAAAATAATTTTGTGTGTGGAGATATATGGCATGCAATCTGAGTTGGCGCAGGGAGAAGAGTTCTATTCCAATAAGGACTCTAAGTTTTCTTATTTGAATCCAAACCAAATCACATCTGTTTTAGCCAAAATAAAATATATAAAATTGAATCTAATTAGGTTCATAAATTTTTAATCAAATTTTAATCAAATTAAAAATTAATTAAATCAAAATTTTGATCAAATCAGGAATAATTCTCCCTTAGAGATTAGGTCATCTCATAACCTAATCGGGTCAAATCTAATTGAATCTAATTTAATTAGATTTTATTTAATCCTCTTTGCTCAATCAAATTTAGCTAATTAGCAATCTAAATACTAATTAATCTTTTATTAATTTACTAACACTTGATGAATTAATTTATTACATCTTTTGCATAAAGTTAATTATCAATCGAATTGATGATTAAGCTCTTGAACGATTCTCAATCATTGATCAGCCACATGATCAGTCAGAAATTTTTTTTGAGTGTGCCCCATAAGTTTGAACCTAAGCTGGTAGCATAGGAATAACTTTCTGAACTAATCGATATAATCATCTAGCAATAATGATCCTACATCCGGATAGGTCGAATGATGGCGAAGCAACATTCAAGAATCTTTTGTCATATGGTTATCATATAATTCATCCCTTTGATCCTAATGCTCAAAGATGACCTAAGATTTAACTGTCAATCCTAGATAAATCATCTACATTATATTTTAATCTTTTTCAAATTCATAACATGGATTATCCGGATCCAAGTTTTGCCAAATTGAAATATACTATTGCATATCTTCTACTAATTCGGAGGGATCAATCCTATCTTGACTCATACACCGACTTGGCAAGTACTTGACTGTACTCAAAAATCTTCCATCACTGAATTAAAAACTCAATTAGTCTGACACCAAAGTATAGTGAGTTGTTTGTGTTGGAGCATGATCCTGGCTCCTCCCACGGACCTTTGGTGCAGTGGAACCAGCAACGAATAGATCTGGAGACTTCTGGACATAATCCAAGGCCCTTGACGAAATCAGCCTGGTTGCTGTCTTCTTCGTCAGCCTTTCGTTTCAGATGAAGAACGCCTTTGAAACCACCTCTAAAAAATCCAAGATCTGGTACCCAACCAGATCAGACCTGGATCAAGGTCTCCCAATTCATAGATCTTGAATTGGGGCATTCTAGATAGGAAAGAAGATAGATGGAGACAGACCTCATAGATCTATCCTGCTGTAGCCTTTTTGTAGATCTGTTGATGGAGATCTCACCCGTGCCTCAAACGACCTCAGATCAACTCCAGATCTGAGAGAGACTTGTACCAACCTCTTCTCAAGAGATTTTAGGTCTTGGATCTGGTGTTTGGGTGCCTGTAAGAGGGGGAGAGCAGATCTGGTAGGTGGCTGGAAGGGGGAAGGGGCTAGCGCCTCCCTTCCTTTCTTTCCTTTTATGGACCGGCGGCAAGAAACCCTAGGGTTTCTTGCTCCTGGTGCATCGAAGATTGCTGGAGAGAGAGGGAGAAGAGAGAGAGAGACTTGGAAAAAAGAGTCTTGTATTTTCTTAGCTTAATCCAACCTATACACAGTACATGTATATATAAACACCGGGTCAAATGACCCAAACCCAAAACTCCCTTGACCAACTCTATGGGAGATTAGGTTAACCCAAGCCCATGTACACCCATGACTTGACCTAATCTCACCTCTCCTGGGCCCAAACCTAGCCCATAAATAGTTGGTCCCTTGAGACCCACATAACCTAGACCTCAAGAACCCGAAAGGCCCACAGCCTTTCAACCTAGGGCCCAACTAGCCCTAGAGCCTCCATGAAGCCCTCATGAATGATGGACCTTGGCCTTAGCCTTGGTCCCCTAGGCCTTGGGCACACCACCTGGATCATAACAATCTCCACCTTGGTGTCCCAAGTCCTCAACCAGCTCCACTCTGTCCTTGCGACTGTCGACCCATTTGCAGCCAATGGGCCTCTTCCCCTGTGGCAACTGCACCAATCGCCATGTCTGGTTCTGGTGGAGAGACTGCATCTCCTCGGACATCACCTGGACCCACCGCTCTCTGTCCTGGCTCTCAATAGCCTCCTGATATGTATATGGGTCTCCATTCGCTGTCACCAGGGCATATGACAGCATCTCCTCGAAGCCATATCGGTCTGATTGCCTGATGGTCCTCTTGGGCTTGTGTAGGGCAACACCGATATTAGTCCTCGATCCAGCTCGCTCTTGCTGGACCTCTCCACCTCGATCATCCATCCGAGTTCCCTCCACCTGTGGAGACACCTTAGGTAGGTGCTCCACCTGAATGTCATGTCCTCCCGTAGTACCTACAAGAGGTAAAATAAAAGAGGTTAGCTGTCCAGCAGCGCCCTATTGGACCTCCTCCTGCTCCTGCTGCTCCTCCATGCCTGCTCACCTCCATAAGACTGACTCCTCATCAAAAGTCACATCCCAACTAATGATGACCTTCTTCTTCAAGGGATCCCACAGCCTGTATCCCTTGACTCCTCACGGATAGCCTAGAAACACCATCTTGTGTGATCTGACGTCTAGCTTGCTCCGCTCACCAGCTCCAATGTGCATATAGGCCATGCACCCAAATACCCGTAGATGGCTGTTGCTCCTAGATTGATTTTGATGATTACAAAGCAGATTGAAGGGATACAAATAATTTTAAATTGAAAAAGTTCTTATGCTCTTCAAGGGCAAAATCATAATTTCACTAAAATCCTGATTTGATAGTATCATTTGGTAGAACAAATGATTTGTAATCTATTGGTGAAAATTTTATTATTTTTGGACTTATATTTTTGAAGTTATGAAGGTTTGAAGTGCATGAGTCGACTCATGAGTCAACTCATGGCACTATGAGCTGATTGGCACGCAAAAATTCCCCTTGGCATGCTAGTTTTCTGACTTGGCACGACCTGTGAGTCGACTCATGAGTCGACCCACAAGGCATGAGTCGACTCATGAGTTGACTTCTGCTATTTTGAGCCAAGAAAATCCAGAAACTGAATCTCTGATCTTTGCAACAGAGGTTGACTCATGAGTCGACCCCTGAAGCATGAGTCGACTCATGAGTCGACCCTTGCGACGGAAAATGTCAGCAACGGCTATTTTTTTGCCCATTTTAATTGCCTTTTATGCTTCCTAAAATTGCTCTAACGGCTCTTTATCTGCCTAAAATGTTTTCTCTTGTTTCTTAAGGCTATAAAAGGTTTCAAATGGTGAAAGAAATAGCAGAGATCAAACATATATACAAAAAGATCCAAAATCTACACGAGAAAGCCTGAGATCAACGAAATACCCAAAAGAAAAAGAGAGAGGATCCACAATATACAAGAGAGATTGTGAAAGAGAAAAGCAAGAGCATTCAAAGAAAGAATTTTTCAAGCCTATTGTTCAACCTTGATCAAGAGATCTTTCAAAGCCTTCAAGAAGTCCTCAATCAAAGATCATCTTCTTCTCAAGAGTTCATTCAAATGTTCATCCACCTTGAGAAAATCCAAAAAGGGGATTCTTCATTTGAGTAAAGTATTTTTATTGTTATATTCGCTCATTTAAGGAGCTGTTATTGTATTAATTTGTGCTCTAAATTTTCTTACTCTTTGTGAGTAATTGTTCTTGTTTTTGGAGGATTTCCAAAATAAGGAAAGGTTGATCCGAACCTGAAATCGGAGTGTTTTGGGTTAGCTTGTACCCGAGAAACAAGTAGACTAGCTTGGGATAGCTAGTGTCAGAGTTTTCGACTTTTGTATTCGGGTTGAATACAAGTATAGTGGATTGAAATTCCCAAGTAGGAGCTTGGGGAGTGGATGTAGGTGCAAGGTTGGCACCGAACCACTATAAATCCTTGTGTTTGTGGTGTGCTTTCTTGTTTCTCTTTATTTCTTTATTATATCCTTGCATTCTTGCTTTAGATAATTAATCTTGAATTAAAGTCTTTGTTCTCATTCATCATAAGTAATTAATTAAGCCTAAAATTTTTAGAAACCTAATTCACCCCCCCCTCTTGGGTTGCATAGCTGGGCAACAATGGCCCAGCCCAACTGTCCTCCCAGACCACACCTCCTCTGGAAGCCTGCCATCCAACCTGGTGTGAGGTGACCGATTGACCAAGTAACCCGCTGCGTCTACTGTGTCAACCCAGAACTCCTTTGGAAGCCCTGCCTGCAGCCTCATGCATCGTGCCTTTTCCAAAAGTATTCTGTTCATCCTCTCAGCCACCCCATTCTACTGTGGAGTCTCCTTAACTGAGAAGTGTCTCCTGATCCCACACTCCTCACAGTAGTCCTGGAACTCTCTACTGGTGTACTCCTTGCCATTGTCTGACCTCAGACACTTCACGCTCCTCCCTTGCTCCTTCTCCACCTCCGCTCTCCAGATCTTGAACTTGGTGAAGACCTCTGACTTCTCTCTCATGAAGTAAATCCAGAGTTTCTTTGAGAAATCATCAATCAGGGTCATGAAATATTTGGCCCCATTCCTAGCTAAAACTGGCGCTGGTCCCCACACATCCGTGTGTACTAACTCCACAGGGGCTGCACTCCGGGCTGTATTGATGGTGAACTGAACTCTTCTCTGCTTTCCCATCTGGCAAGGCTTACAGATCTCCCCTGTAGCACCATCCTCCAGATCGATGATGAGTCCTCTCCTGCTCAACTCCCTCATCCCTCTGTCACCCATGTGGCCTAGGTGGTAGTGCCACATCTTGTAAGTCCCCTCTTGGTCCTGTGCTGCAGCTGCTGCATCAGACTCTCCAGTCACCACAGATCCCTCCATGCGATAGAGGTTATTGTCCAACCTCCTGCCTCTCATCACTACTACAGCTCCATTGGAGATGTTCAGTACTCCGCTTCTAGCCCTACTGCTGAAGCTGTATCCACTGCACTCCAAGTAGCCTAGTGACACCAGATTCTTTTCCAGCTCCGAGATGTACTTTACATTTGTCAATATCCTCACAATCCCATCAAACATCCTCACCCTGATTGTCCCTATCCCAGCCACCTTGCAAGGATGATTGTCACCTAGAGTCACTGATCCCTCATCTGTCTTGGTGTATGTCGCAAACCAAGACCTGTGTGGTGTGTAGTGATGTGAGCACGCAGAGTCTAGTGTCCACTCCTCTGTGTAATGCCTGTGACCATCTGATACCACAAGTAGATCATCCTCCACCTGCTGCCCAGCAACTGCACTCACTGATTCTGAGCCACTTCTTTCTCCCTTCTTGCTCTTCCATAGTGGACATTCTCGCTTGAAGTGCCCGAACTCTTTGCACTTGAAGCATTTCACCTCTTTCTTTCCCTTCCTGGACTTGGACCGCCCCCTGGACTTGCTTCTACCTCTGCCTCTACCTGTCCTCTCCCCTACTACCAAACCCTCCTGGGGAGCCCATCTCTGGTCAACTTTTCCCTCGGCTCATTCAACCTCAGTACCGAGACCATGTCCTTATACTCTAGAGTTTCCTTACCGTAGAGTAGTGTAGTCACCAAAGAATCATATGATTCGGACTGTGAACATAGAAGCAATAGAGACTTGTCCTCCACATCCAGCTTCACCCCGATATTCACCAACTCCGTGCACAACTGGTCGAACCTTTGAATGTGGCCAATCACATCAGATCCCTCCTGCATCCGAAGACTGTACAACTTCTTCTTCAGCATCAGCTTGTTGCACATATTCTTCCCCATATACATGGTGTGCAACTTCGACCAAAGGCCCTTCGGGGTCTTTTCTTCCTGTACCGAATACAACGCCGCATCCGCCAAACATCCTCTGATCATCGAGCATGCTTTCTTCTCCAACGATGCCCACTGTCTATCTGTCATTCCCTCAGGCTTCTCATCCAAAGCCTGATCCAGATCTGCTTGCACCAGAAGATCCTCCACCTAGATTTTCCACATGAAAAAATTCCCCTTACCATCAAACTTCTCAAAATTGACTTTCATATTGCTGCCCATGACTGGATCCAAGCCAAACAAGCAATATAAATTCAAGAAGTGTAGAATATACCTTGATGGTACCTTGCTGAAAATTTTCAGCACTTGGGATCTTCAACTTCTCGCACTTGGAACCGCTTCCTCACCACTGTGGCTCTGATACCAACTATTGGAGCACAAACCCGGCTCCTCCCATGGATCTTTGGTGCAGCAAAACCAGTAACGAATAGATCTGGAGACTTTTGGACACAATCCAAGGCCCTTGACGAAATCAGCCTGGTTGCTGTCTTCTTCGTCAGCCTTTCGTTTCAGATGAAGAACGCCTTTGAAACCACCTCTAAAAAATTCAAGATCTGGTACCCAACCAGATCAGATCTGGACTGAGGTTCTCCAATTCATAGATCTTGAATTGGGATATCCTAGATGGAAAAGAAGATAGATGGAGACAGACCTCACAGATCTGTCCTGCTGCAGCCTTTTTGTAGATCTGTTGATGGAGATCTCACCCGCACCTCAAACGACCTTAGATCAACTCCAGATCTAAGCAAAACTTATACCAACCTCTTCTCAAGAGATTTTAGATCCTAGACCTGGTGTTTGGGCATCTGCAAGAGGGGGAGAGCAGATCTGGTAGGCAGCTGCAAGGGGGAAGGGGCTAGCGCCTCCCTTCCTTTCTTTCCTTTTATGGACTGGCGGCAAGAAACCCTAGGGTTTCTTGCTCCTGGTGCATGGAAGATTGCTGGAGAGAGAGGGAGAAGAGAGAGAGAGACTTGGGAGAAAGAGTCTTGTATTTTCTTGGCTTAATCCAACCTATACACAGTACATGTATATATAAACACCGGATCAAGTGACCCAAACCCAAAACTCCCTTGACCAACTCTATGGGAGATTAGGTTAACCCAAACCCATGTACACCCATGACTTGACCTAATCTCACCTCTCCTAGGCCCAGACCTGATCCATAAAGAGTTGGTCCCTTGTGGCCCACATAACCTAGACCTCAAGAACTCGAAAGGCCCATAGCCTTTCAACCTAGGGCCCAACTAGCCCTAGAGCCTCCATGAAGCCCTCATGAATGATGGACCTTGACCTTAGCCTTGGTTCCCTGGGCCTTGGGCACACCACCTGGATCATGACAGTTTGCAAGTCACCGTGGTGATCTCAGGTCAGAGGTGTTAGATGTGTGCCCTAGATGCCAGATCGGCTGACACATTCCTATACAGATCTAAGGGCAAATTTATAATTTTGACTATAAATGAATAAAAGGGTTATTCTTCTATCACATTGTGTATATTGTGTCTGTGATACATTCTTTGAGTTAGTGAAAATATAAATTCATATTTTCAAGAGTTAAAAATTTAAGGTATGAATTTACATAACTAACTCATAAACAGCTCTTAAACATAGGATCATCACGAGGATGGTGATCGATCTGGAAGGTTGGTGTACGATCGCTTCCTTAGGATAGATGTATCTTGAGTCTACGGTGTGGAGACATCAGAGCGAGAGTACAGATATTCATTGAGAATGAGAATACTGAACGTGACCATATCAAGCAGTTATAAGGAAGTCTACCTTCTCATCGATGACTAGCTCGATGCTGCAGTTGTGTGTCTAGTTCTTTGATCTGAGATCCATCAACAGTTCACCTTGAGTGTGTTATAGTTTGACTATATCATAACTCGATCTCCTAGCCATTCAGAATCTTGAGGTGTATGTTGGCTGTAGCATATTCATTGTAGAAACTAGGTCGCACCAAGATGGGATCTATCAACCTCGGTGATGAGAGGAGTAGTCCTTTGATAATTGAAAGAGCGAGTCCTTAAGCCCATGGCCATGGTAGAGTGAAATAATGAAAAAGAGTTTTCTATTAAGGTTTCACATCGGACTCGGATCGATTGATTAACTCATATGACTGATGTTGGGTTTGACGAGTTTGTCTTAATCCTAATCAGTCAGGACTCATGATAGAGAAACTCAATCACACAGGTAACTTCATCGAGAGGTTCATCTTCAGTTCTGATGGATTGCCACCATATACTGTTAGGTGTCACTAGTGGATTTTGGGAGTAATTAGAATAATATTGATGATCGATCATTCTAATTATCTGAATTAGAAGAGTTCTGGTCCTTCGAAAGGAGTTTCGATGATGTCGATGATGAGATCACGACATGTCTCATTACCATACAGAATTGAACCTAACTGGGTCACACAAACAAGAGTTAGGATCTGGCTGTCAACAATTGGGCTAACTCAATTGATTTGGATTAGATCCAATTAGGTTCAAGAAAATCTTGCTAGCACACGATTGAGCCTAACTTTCTCCTCGTGTAATCTTTTCTATCTCTACTAAGCCAAATATGACTTGACTCATCTAGAGAATCTTGAGAAGGTTTCTCTCAGTCTAAATGAAGTCTGTTCTGCTTAGAAAAGGCTTGTCTTAATTCACGAGATGAATTTAAGACAACACCTGCTAATTTCAAGCACCTGCCAATTTCATTTTAGGATATCTGTCAAAAGTTGACATATGGGTCTTAAACTGAAGAGGGCTCATTGGAGGATTTTTGTAGAGTGTCCATATGTCAAAATCTAATTGAATTGGGTGCCATAATCAGATTATGGCATGAGCCCAATTGGATTAAAGTGGGTGCTCCAAATGGATAAGAACCAAAGAGTCCTGATAAACATGGACTTTTTGGCGCCACCTTGATTGAGCTTATCCAATGTTGGTGCCAACTTAGGAGAGAGGGTGGGGTTCTTATCTGATGTGATCAGATGACATCACTCCATCAATCAAAATTTTTCCAAAATTTATTGGAATTTTTTGATTGGTTGAATGATGTGGCACTACGCAGCATACAAGGTCTATATAAACCCTGCTGCGCCTAGGGTTTCGAGAAAGAAATTATTTTATGCACAAAACCTAATAGCTATCACCTCCTCCCCTCTTCTCTACATCCTCCCTGCTCTCCGTCCTCCCCTCTTCACGTCCAAAGAGTTGGACATCCATCTGGCAAAGATCCAAGGCGTGGTGATGCTTGGAACAGAAGGCTGTAGGACATCTTCGACAGGCTGCTGCTCCAACTTCAGAAGGAGTTCTAAAGCACTTTCAAATCAGATAAAGATCTAATTTTTGGAGCATAGATTTGTGAGAAGAAGATGATCCAGATCCTGCCCAAGTGGATACTGGTAGAGGTCAGGTGCTTGCATGGCTACATCAGAACCTCAAACTGTGCAGAGATCATCTACAGGGTAATCAGATTACCCTTGAGGTACTTCTTCTTTCATCATAGATTTAGATTTAATTTTAGATTTTAAATATCAGATAATAAAACTAAATCTTGAGAATTAGATTTAAAATATATAGAATAATTTTTTTTAAAATTATTCTACCCCAGATTTGATGAAATCTGGAAGATCCTATGAGGAAAAGCGGTTTCCCCCCTTCAAGTGGTATCAGAGCCAGGTTGTTGGCTCTATTTTAGATCTATTTTAGATCTAATTTTAATTTTAATTTATCTAATATTAAAAAATTTTAGATGTCACATCAGATATGATAGAATCTAAAATTAAAATATTTAAAATTAAATCAAAGAAGATCTAACATGCATAAGATGCATGACTAGACTAGGATTAGTTGAATCCATGAATGGTCTTAAGTTTTATATTTTAATAAGATAAATTAAATCTAATTTATTTTTTATTTTTTTAATATTATAAGTGTTATAATCAAATCAGAAAATAAAAAATAAAATTTTAATTTTTTCATAAAATTGATCTCTTGCATGCCTAGACTAGTTGTAGAATTGTTCTAGTAACTTGTCTAGAATAATTTTTATTTTGAATAATTTAATTTAAATTTTATTTTTTAGATATTATATATGATGTATCAGATCTGAAAGCATATTAATTAGATTGATTTTTGATACATGAGATGTATGCAAAGCATGTATTAGTTAGATCTTAAATTGTATATGTGATATGTTAATTTAGATCTAACTAGTTTTGTAGTTAAATTTATATTTCTGATTAAGGTATTCCTCATGACCGTCCGGTCATAAGAACAAAGTAGGATTTTAAGACTCTTTCTTCCCATTCAATGGAATGTTCATATGACGTGTAGGGGTGCCGCGCGTTCATCCTTAATCAGAAATCAAAACTTACTTTTCTGCAAAATTCTAGATCCTGAAATCCTAGGATTTATTTTACATGCTTTATTTATGAACCCAAACTTAATTAATGAATTAAGCTTATGAAATTAAGTTAGGTCTAAAATTGAGAATTTCAGATCTAAGATATTTTCATAAAATTGGGTTTGGGCTTGGGTAGCTCAATTAGGTCTAGCGGTTGATCAAATCGAATCAAGATTTGATTAGGTGGGATCATGAAAGCTAATAATTGACCAACCTAATAGGATTAAGTCTGGGTCAAGGTCGAATCACATTTAGATGTGAATCGATCAAGTTAAAACCTAATTTGGCTCAATGGTTAGAGCCTGGATTGTAGGCTAACCCAATTAGTTCTGATTCGATAATTTGGTGTCTAAGGTAAGTTGGACAGATACGATCGACTGGTTTTTAATTGGGAGCTATTCGACTCGAATGCATTCTTGTCGAGTTAATGGCATATCCCTCCCACCGGTCTCACTTACCTGGCCATATATGTCGACTCAGTTCTGATTAGAGGTGGCTAACAATTTGAGCTAACCCATGCCACTAGGTTAGTCATAATTATTATGACTATATCAAGTTATGTTTAATGAGACCTAAATAAATCTTCCTAAGAAAATATTAAGTCTAGGTCTTCCACCATTATGGATGTGCGGGCCCTTTCTGGGGTTGATTGTTCTCGACTGGTTACAGAAGCTCAGTTGCACCGGGAAGATGCAACATGTCCATTAGGCATTGGATGCTACAGATTAGAGGATGGGTTGGGCTCAATATTTTGGATACGGTGAGGGACCCAATCAAGAATCTAGTTCGTGCAAATGGTGGGTTTGACTTAACTAAGGATTGGAGCAATATCCCGGACATGGTGAGCTTCATGAATTAGAGACCAAGTTTTGGGTGCACCATGATTAGAGAATCATTGGACAAGAGTTGTCCACTCATCGGTTGATCCATCTTTTTGGGTGCACCATGAATATATGATATTATACTAATTGACTTTAGTCTAAGTGGAAGTTATTGGGAATTGTGTCTTAAAGCCAATTATTTGACGATTATGCTGATTATAAATATGTATGAATTGATAAATAATAAAAATTATTTAATATTTTTCATCATAAAATTATATCTTCTAATGAACTCCTATATTGTGATGAAATCTTTAGGACTACTTTGATCGATAAAGAAGGATTTATCGTGTTGTCCTTGAAGTAAAATTTTAGTGCAGGGATAAAATGGTAATTTTAAAACTTTTTCAAAATCATTATTTTATAGTAAAAATTATTAATTAATCTAATTAAATAACATGTGTTTACCCTATACTAGTATCTAAATATGATATATAACATGCATACATTTAAATTTGAAATTCAAATTTGAACAGTAAATAATTTACTGTTATATGTTCAAAACACATTACCTTTGTGCGGATAGTCGATCGTCGCAATCTGATCACCATCAAAAGGATCTGATCATCATTATGCAGCCACACAGTATGTCTGATCTCTGTGGATCATTCATATGAAGCTTCCGATCTGATCGGCTCCTCACGAATGCTAGTTCGTGACTGCACCTTTTTGATGGCTGATGTTGATCGAACTCCTTCGATCGATATCTGCCGACTTCTCGAATGCTCTGGATCATCAGCAAAGATGGTAGAGAGGTTGATGATGCTCTTCTTGAAGTTTGGTGGGCTCACGATACTCGTAGCTCACGTTCTCACTTCCCGAACCCTAAGCCAAAACCCTAGGGTACACAAGAAAAGTGTGCGCCCACTTCTCTCTCCTTTTTTCTTTTCTTTTCTTTTCTTTTCTCATGCTAGAAACCTCTCTCATGCCACACTTTTTTCTCTAATCATCTGTGCGCATGCCCTCTCTTATCTTTTTTTTAAAATGATGCAAGACCGTGTCTTTGCAGCATTTTTACCATGTGAGATGATAAAGATAAGTGGTTGCTCATTTGAATTCAAATCGAATTTGAATTCAAATGTCAACCAACTCATTCCTATCCACTCTATGCATGAGAAGAGAGGAGGCATGGCTTCTCTTGTGCGTGGATAAAGCAAGGTGGTGCATGGATTGGTTGCACATTTGAATTCAAACTTCTTTTGAATTTGAATGGCCAACCAACCATCTTTATCCACCCATATGGCACACAAATGTGAGGCGTGGGAAGCCTTCTGCATGGGAGAAAATTCACGAGAAGTTGCTTCTCGTGAATTCAAATGGGCGCTGAAGAAGTGAGGTGGCGCAGGGAGAAAAGTCAAGGTGGTTTGAGCCTAATTGAGCCAACCTATTCAAAATAGGTTAAGCACAATTAGACTAAATTAAACCTAACTTAATTAGGCTTAATTAGGCTCAATAAAATTCTAATCAAATCAAGAATTGACTAAGCCCAACCCCTGATCAAATCAGGGACCAAACCACTTCGACGATTAGGTCAAAACTTAACCTAATCGGGTCAAACCCAACTGAATCCAATTTAATTGGACTTGATCCAAAAATAATTACTCAATCAAATTGAGTTAATTAATGATCAAATCACTAATTAAACCTCTCATAAATACTAAGTCCAAATCCGATAGGCAATCGGATATCAAAGTCCATCGATATGAAATCTTGATCGAAGAGTCCCAAACCAGTGGGACTCTTGACCCCGATACCCAAAATGTGTGGGATCATGATCAGAGAATCTTGAATCGATATGAAATCTTGATTGAAGAGTCCCAAACCAGTGAGACTCTTGACCTCGATACCCAAAATGTGTGGGACTCATGATCAGAGAATCTTGATTCTCGATCACAGAGTCCCAAACACATAGAACTCATAATCTATGAGTATTAGGACTCTTCATCAGCCATCAGATCAGATACGAACCTCTAGTGTGTGTGACCCCGCAGGTTCAAACCTAAGCCAGTAGCACAGGAACTAATTCCTGTACTAATCAAAGTGACCATCTAGCAATGGTACCCGACGTCCGGATAGGTCGAATAGTCATAATCGCAATACTTAGAACCTACGTGAATATGGTTACTGTATAATTCATCCCTTTTGACCCCTATATTTTGGACGACTCAGGGTTAAACTGTCAACCCTGATTAGATCATCCGAATTGTGCTCAACTCAAACAGTCCTGTGACTCCTCACTAGGACTACCCTAGTCAAGATTTTGCTAAATTGAAACACGACTGTACATAGCTCCTGAACTAAAGTGGTCAATTCCATCTTGACATACGCACCGACAAGTCAAGTACTTGACTACACCCAGCAGCCTTCCATCACTGAATTAGAAATTCAGGTAGTCCAGTGCCTAAGTGCAGTGAGTTGCTTGTAAGTCACTATGGCGGTCTCAGATTGGAGGGACAGTTATACCCATATCCCATCGGAGCAAATCTTGACAGTAGAAAAGGCTCCGGAGTCGGTCGCGTTCAGTGCAGATGTACCCTTACATCTCACCTGTATGCCATACCAGTGTCTCCATACTTCTTGGTTAAGAGGACAACCAACCCATATGACACACAATGATCTATGCTTGATAAACATTGTTGTCCTTGGTAACAACGTATCATTTGGTCGCGAACAGGTTTAAGGACTAAACGACAAATCCTCCTTTGTTGAATCTAAATAGTCCTAAGGACTTCACCATAACACAGGAGTTCATTAGAAGATGAAACAATTTGTGATATAAAATATTAAAATAACTTTTATTTATTTATAATTCACATACTAATACAAAAGGAGCACAACCATCAACAGACTGACGATTGGCTTTGGGATACTATTCCCAACAATCTCCCACTTGGTCTGAAGCCAATCGGTGCAGTATCTAATACCCATCTTCGACTTGAAGTCATCGAACTCCTTCACTGCAATGGCTTTAGTGAATGGGTCGGCTAGATTCTCCTTCCCATCGATCTTCTGAAGGTCGACGTCACCTTGATTCACGATTTCCCAGATGTAATGGTAGCGGCACAGAATATACTTCGTCCACTGGTGTGCCTTTGGTTCCTTCACCTGAGCAATGGCTCCAGAGCTGTCACAGTGGAGCAGAACTGGACCAACAAGAGAGGGTGCTACTCTGAGCTCGGTGATGAATTTTCTCAGTCACACTGCTTCTTTGGTAGCATCTGATGCAGTGACATACTCCACCTCGCAAACTGAATCAGCCACTGTGTGATGCTTGGAACTCTTCCAGCAGACAGCCCCACCATTAAGGATAAAAATAAATCCCGACACACTCTTGCTATCATCATGATTAGACTGGAAACTAGAGTCTGTAAACCCTATAAGTCTCAAGTCCGATTCACCATAAACAAGCCACTGGTCCTTAGTATTTCTTACATACTTTAGGATGATTTTAACAATCTTCCAGTGATTCTCCCCTGGATCAGATTGGTATCTACTCAGTACCCCTAGTGAGTATGCCACATCTGGTCGTGTACATGTCATGGCGTACATGATAGATCCCACTGCCGAAGCATATGGAATTCTATCCATACGCTCTCTCTCTTGAGGTGTTGTCAGACAATCCCTCTTCGAGAGAGAAATTTCATGGCCTATCGGTAGATAGCCTTTCTTGAAATTCTTCATGTTGAACCTCTTCAGCATAGTATCAATGTACATGGATTGGGATAAGCCAAGCAATCTTTTAGATCTATCCCTATAGATCTTCATCCCTAGGATGTAGGAAGCTTCTCCTAAATTTTTCATGGAGAACTGTGATGACAGCCAAATTTTTATTCCCTGTAATGCAGGGACATCATTCCCGATTAAGAGAATGTCATCTACATACAATATAAGAAATACTACTACTGGACCATTAGCCCACTTATAAATGCAAGGCTCTCCTTCGTTCTTAACGAAGCCATACATCTTGATTGTTCTATCAAAATGTTTGTTTCAAATCGGGATGCCTGCTTATGTCCATAAATGGGCCTCTGTAGCTTGCACACCTTAGACTCATCTGTGGATGTGAATCCTTCAGGTTGTATCATATACACCTCTTCGTCCAACTTTCCGTTTAGAAAAGTTATCTTCACATCCATCTGCCAGATTTCATAGTCCAGATGGGCAGCTATTGCAAGCATAATCCGAATGGATTTGAGCATTACCACAGGAGAAAATGTCTCGTCATAGTCTATACCATAACGTTGACGATATCCCTTGGTAACCAGACAGGCTTTATAGGTTTTCACCTTTCCGTCTGCGCCCCTCTTCCTCTTGAAGATCCACTTACACCCTATGAATTTTACTCCTTCAGGTGGGTCAACCAATGTCCACACATTATTGACCTTCATAGACTTCATTTCGGATTTCATGGCCTTTAGCCATTTCTCAGAGTCAGATCTCTGCATTGCATCCATGTAGGTGATCAGATCCTCATCATTTTCATCAAGTTCGACAGGATCACCATCTCGGACCAAGAAACCATAGTATCTGTCCGGTTGACATGGTACTCTATCAGATCGCCTTAAGGGTGCCAGAACAATGGGCTCTGGATCTGATCTAACCAAATCCAGTTCAGGTTCAGCTACTTGTGTTGGTTTTTTCACCTGTCGAACTTCCTCAAGTTCGACCTTAGAGGCAACAGTCCCTTCACCAAGGAACTTTTTTTCCAAAAAGATTGCCTTAAGGCTGACAAACACTTTTTGCTCATTAGCTAGATAGAAATAATACCCTTTAGTCTCTTTTGGGTATCCTATGAAATTATACTTATCAGACCTAGGTCCAATCTTGTCCATAATTAAACATTTAACATAAGCCGAACACCCCCAAACCCTAAGGTGTGATAATACTGGCTTACATCCTATCCATATCTCATATGGCATTTTGGTTACAGACTTACTCGGAACCCTATTTAGAAGGTAATAAGCCGATTCGAGTGCATATCCCCAGAGAAAAATCGACAGACCAGCAAACCCCATCATGGATCGAACCATGTCCAACAAGGTCCGATTCCTCCTTTCAGACACCATTATGCTGTGGTGTTCCAGGAGAAGTCCACTGAGAGAGAATCTCATTCTCCCCAAGGTATGTCAAAAAATCATTGAAAAGGTATTCACCTCCTCGATCAGATTGAAGAGTTTTAATACACTTCTCAGTTTATTTTTCTACCTCATTTCGAAATAGTTTGAACATTTCAAACGACTCTGACTTATGCTTCATTAAATAGACATATCCATACCTTGATAGGTCGTCTGTGAAGGTTATGAAGTAGAAATATCCACCTCTTGCACTTGAACTCATGGGTCTATATAGATCAGAATGTACCAGACCCAAGAGTTCACTGGCTCTCTCACCTTTTTCGGTAAAAGGTGACTTAGTCATTTTTCCAAGAAGACAAGACTCACAGGTTGAAAGTGATTCACAATCACCAACTTCAAGAATTCCTTCTTGAGCCAACCTGTTTATTCTGTTCTTATTGATATGACCTAGCCTACAGTGCCAAAGGTAGACTTCTGACACATTATCTATTCTAGAATGTTTACCGAAGGTTTGAACTACATTAACAAGCTGTGATAGTAAGTAAATTTTATTATTTATTTATCCAACAAATATTATAACACCATTCAAAATGATATTGTAAATATTTTTTTTTATTAAAAATTCATAATCGTACATGGCCAAAAGGCCTACAGAAATAATATTTAATAAAAAGCTTGGACAATAGTGACATTCACTCAGAATTATATTACGAGAATTGATTACAAGGTTCATGATTCTTAAAGCCAGAACTGGAACTTTGCTTCCATCTCCAACGTTCAAGAACCTCTCGCCATCATCAAATCTCCTACTGACCTGCAGACCCTGCATCGAATTATAAATATGATAAGGGCTTCCGGTATCTAATACCCAGGTAGTAGTATCACAAATGAAAAAATTACAAGGTGTTATCATATAATTACCTTGCTTCTTCTTCAGCCTGTTTGGGTCCAGGGAGGCAATGTATAGAGGATAGTTCCTCTTCCAGTGCCCCTGCTTCTTGCAAAAGAAGCACTCCGCCTGGCTCTGGTCGGGCTTGCACTTCTTGGTCTGACCCTGTGCAGACGTCCCAGTATGCGACTGCACCTTCTTATTCTTCTTCTTCTTGTTCTTCTTCCCTTTCTTGAAGGATCGACGACCAGAAGAAGACCCTCCCACAACATTCACTGACTCTTTTTGGAGCTGGTGGTCCTTCTCAAAGTTTTGCCACAACCCCAACAAGCCGTGGTAGTTCACTACTGGCTTTGTCATCCGAAAATGAGTAAGGAAGGGGAGGAAAGACTTGGGCAAAGAATTAAGGATCACATCGTTATCGAGCTGCTCGTGCAAGGAAAAGCCCAGTTTACTTAAGCGCTCAATCATTTCGATCATGTACAATACATGATCGGTGACTGAGGCCCCATCCCTCATTCGAGCATTGAAAATGGTACAACTAGTTTTGTGCCTTTCAACATCGTTAGGAATGCAAAAGGAGTCGTTCGGCATGCCAAAGGAGTCATTCAACATTTGAAGCATCTCCTGTGGCTAGGCGTTCTCAAACCTGTGGCTGAACTCATCATTCATTGCCGCTAGTATTATGCATCGAATGGTGGTGCGGTCGTTGAGCCACTTCTAGTAAGTATCTCGGACCATCCCTCTAGCGTTCGGGGCTGGCTCCTCGGGTGCCGGATCTGTTACTACATAAAGGATCCGCTCATGCTCAAGGACGATTTTTAATTTTTGATACCAGCTATCAAAATTAGGTCCCATGAGCTTGTCATTATCTAATAATGACCGAAGCGATAGGGTAGTGGTCATAGCTGCATAAAGAAAAATTAGATCTATATTAGTACATAAATTATTAATATTAAAGACTTGGACTTTAGTCTAAAGTTTCTCCCAGTATTTTTACGAACTGGTAGCCTCAACCTCCAATTTGAAGAATTACTTTAATTTCTTAGTGGGTACTAGAATCCACACAGACTACACACGAGCCCAACTTTGGTTGGTCAACCCATGTGCATCTATGGGTAGGTTCATAACCAGTTGTTTCTCTAAATAACTTCTAGTAATTTATTTTGCCCCAGAACCTAATCAGTAGGCTTTGGCCTCCACTGAAAAGATCTGGTTAGGTCCAACCATTAACATGATTTGATTTGATGAATCTGACCAATAAATGATCAAGCCTGACTTTGGCCGGCCAACCTAACCACCATCAGAAAGACTCAACCAAATTATCATACTATGAATGATAATTTCATTAGTCAATAAGCACCAGGCCTTTGGGCCTCTAATGATTATTAAACTAATGGACTCATTATCACTCACTTAATGGGAGGCAATGACTTAGTTATCACTATAACTTAATTATTTTAGGGACCTAATAATTTTGAAGATTTTATTAAAGGATAGAAGAGAAGAAATTAACTAGCCAATTTCAATCCTCCCACTGACTTCACCAAGTCAGATTAAAAAGGATTTAATTAAAGCCGACATTAGGAGCACCTAAATCAGTCACACTGATTTACCTAATGACATGGGTGAGCCCTAATCACCAAGTGATCTAATCAAAACCTAACTTACCAGGTTGGCCAAGTAAGTGAGATCAGTGGTGAGGATATGCCATTAACTCATCAGAGATCGAATCAATGCGAGTAGCTCCTACTTAAAAACCACTGGTCAAACTGCCAAACTTACCTTAGACACCAACCGGTTCATTAGTTTTAATTTGATCAACTTAGTAAATAGGGTTCCACTGCATAGCCATGAATTAAGTCCATCTTGGTCTAGTTAAAGACATGGACCCATTCAACTACAACTATTGAAGTTGAGTCTAGAGTGTCCTTGACCTAATCTAATTCAACTTTTGATTAGATTTGACCAATTATTCTAATTTAGTCCATTTCTTTAAGCTAACCTTAGGTCTAACCCAATTATGGACTTAATTCATCTAACCCATTGACCCATAAGTTTATGCAATTGTCTTAGGTCTTAATTCACAATTCTAAACCAACTTGACAATACTTAATTCTTTTAATTAAGTATTTGGGCTGATGGGTCAGAGTTTGGCATTTCAAAAATAATTTTCAAATTTGAAAGGTTTTATTTTCTGTTTACCAAATATGTTGACTCATTTCATAAATAGATCAGCACATTTCATAAATAGCAATCCTATTGTTAATTACATAACAGAAAATAACTCAATCAAAATAAATCATGAATATTCTTTTAGATCTAATCTAACACATTCATGATAAATTTTACAATTGAACCTTTATAATTAATTTCTTTCGCTGCTTCGTCTGCATGAGATATAATTGCAGCGGCACCCCTACTACCATAGGAGAACCCCATCAAATGGAAGGAGAGGGCCTTTAAACCCTACTTTTCTCCTATGACCGGACGACCATGGCAACCAACCCAATTAGACTACTTGCTACTTGGATCAAGTATATCTAAATATACCAATTTCAAAATTTAAATTTTAAATTTCAAATTTTAAATTTCAAACAAATTTCTAATTTCTAATTTCTAATTTTTGAATTTCAAATTTTGAATTTTAAATTTTGAATTTTAAATTTGAAATTTCAACCAAATTTTAAATTTCAAATTTTAAATTTTGAATTTCAAATTTTTGAATTTTGAATTTCAAATTTTAAATTTTAAAATTTAAATTTCAAATTTTGAATTTCAAATTTCTGAATTTTGAATTTCAAATAAATTTCAAAATTCAAATTTCAAATTTTGAATTTCAAATTTTAAATTTAAACTTTTAGATTACAACTTAATCTATGCATGCAAATGTATATCATATTTTAGAACCTGCTCTGATATCATTTCTAGTGAAATTTCAGTGCAGGGGTAAAATATTTTACAGTAGAAATTATTAATTAATCTAATTAACTAATGTTGGATATAAAATACCCCCCAGCCGAAGTTCGTGATGGGAGTGACCCTCCGGGGATCCAACTGACTTTCGACCTCTGGCAACGTCTCTTCAAACCTCCCTGGCGGTCGAGCCTCCGCTATGCTCCCAAGTTTTGCCGACGGGCAGGACCCGGCCAGCGTCGACCGGATTCTTCGTGACGTACGGACTCCTACGGGAGCCGGACCTCGCCCCCGACTCCAATTACGGGACCGAATTCTTCACGACGTTCGGGCTCCTACGGGAGCCGGATCTCGCCCACGACTTCACCTGCAGACTCCGCCCGGGCTCCTATGGGTGCCGGATCTCGCCCACGACTTCACCTGCAGACTCCGCCCGGGCTCCTACGGGAGTCGGATCTCGCCCACGACTTCACCTGCAGACTCCGCCCGGGCTCCTACGGGAGCCGGACTCCGCCCATGACTTCAGCTGCCGGTAAACTTCGTCCGGACTCCTATGGGAGCCGGACTTCGCCTTTGACTTCAATTGCAGGTAGACTCCACCCAGACTCCTACGAGAGCCAGACCTCATCTCCGACCATGCCTACGGAAAGACTCCGCCCGGACTCCTACGGGAGCTGGGCTCCATCCTCGACCCCGATTGCTGGTAAACTCTGTCCGGACTCCTAAGGGAGCTGGACTTCACCCCTGACTGTGATTGCAGGTAGATTTCGCCTAGACTCCTATGGGAGCCAGACCTCATCTCCGACTCCGGCCACAAGAAGACTCCGCCCGGACTCCTACGGGAGTCGGGCTTCATCCCCGACTCCAGCTGCCGGTAAACTTCGTCCGGACTCCTACGGGAGCCGGACTTTGCCTCTGACTTCAATTGCAGGTAGACTCCGCCTGGACTCCTACGGGAGCCAGACCTCGTATCCGACCCCACCTACGGGAAGACTCCGCTCGGACTCCTATGGGAGCCAGGCTCCATCCTCGGGGTAGGAGTTCGGGCTCCATCCTAGACCTCGATTGCTGGTAAACTCTGTCCGGACTCCTAAGGGAGCCGGACTTCACCCCTGACTATGATTGCAGGTAGATTTTGCTTAGACTCCTACGGGAGCCAGACCTCGTCTCCGACTCCGGCCGTGAGAAGACTCCGCCCGAACTCCTACGAGAGTCGGGCTTCATCCCCAACTCCAGCTGCTGGTAAACTCTGTCCGGACTCCTAAGGGAAACGGACTTCACCCCTGACTGTGATTGCAGGTAGATTTTGCCTAGACTCCTATGGAAGCCAGACCTCGTCTCTGACTCTGACCGCGAGAAGACTCCGCCCGGACTCCTACGGGAGCCAGGCTTCGTCTCCGACTCCAGCTGCAGGTAAACTTTGTTCGGGCTTTTACGGGAGTCGGACTTCGCCCCTGACCAATGGCAGGCAGACTCCGCCCGGACTCCTACGGGAGCCGGACCTCGTCTCCAACTCCAGCTGCGGGAAGACTCCGTTCGGACTCCCACGGGAGCCGGACCTCGCCTCCGACTTTGACTGAAGGAAGACTCCATCCGGACTCCTACGGGAGACTGATCTCGCCAGCTACAGGCAGACTTCGTCCGGACTCCTACGGGAGCCGAACTTCGTCCCCAACCTCAACTGCGGGAAGGCTTCGCCCGGACTCCTACGGGAGCCGGGGCTCCGCCCATGACTTCGCTTGCAGACTTTGTCTAGAATCCTACGGGAGCCAGACTCTGTCTTCTTCTCTGACTGCAGGCAGACGTCGTCCGGACTCCTACAGGAGCCAGACTCCATCTTCTTCTCCGACTGCAGGCAGACTTCATCCGGACTCCTATGGGAGCCGGACTCCATCTTCCATTTCGACTGCAGGAAGACCTCGTCCGAGCTCCTACAGGTGCCGGACTTTGCTTCCGACTCTAGCTACAGACTCCAACCGAACTTCGACCGACAAGTCTGGACCCCCTGGCAGGCCACAATAATGGCCACGATTCTGCTCCACTTCCTGTGACGGATCCTGCGTGGCTCCATCACTCCCCGGCAGGCCACAATAATGGCCACGATTCTGCTCCACTCTCTGCGGTGGACCCTGCACAACTCCATTACTCCCTGACAGGCCGTACTAACGGCCATGATTTTGCTCCACTCCCTGCGGCGGATCCTGTGTGGTTCCACCACTCCCTGGTGAGTCGCGACAACGGACGCCGCTCCACTCCCCACAACTGATTCCACGTGGCGAGCCATGGTGACAACCATGACTCCACCCCATTACTCTTCATGATAAACTCTTTCTGACCATGGGCAGCCCACTGCCAGACGGTTACAAACATCACTATCAGTCTGTTGCTCCCTCCGCCTATAAAAAGGAGACCCCAGATACGTTATTCTCTAAGCTCTATTTTCTATCCCAAAACTCTGCTAAAATTTCCGTTCGAGTACTCCATTCTTGTTGAGGCAGAGAACTGACTTGAGCATCGGAGGGTCTTGCCGGAGCAACCCCACCTCCGATTTAGACTTCTTTTGCAGGTCCCGACGGCGACCGCGACTCTCTCGACTTCAGCTTCTCCAGCGCAAATGGATTTTTGCACCAATAGGATTGGTGCTAGAGAAAGGGCTTGAACCTTCGTAGTACCCTTGTTCTTAAAGGAGCGCTCAACGGAACCGCCTCTGGTCATCTTCTCCGACATCCGCTCCTCCTTCCCCCACTGGATCCTCACCCGATGACTTCTCGTGAAGCATCCACACGGCGACCCACGGCCTCCACGGTCAGATCTCAGGCTCCAACCTCGCCTCTGGTTTTCCAGGCCCCACATCCTTCGGCAATGGTCGTCGGCATGGAGTGGTCGGACAATCGGCCCCTGATTGATTTCGCCAACACCATCTCGGGAGGATCTCGGCAGGAAGCAATCAACGTACTGGCCGTACCCCCCAAGAGACAAAAGATTGAGGAGCCTATAACCTTTACTGAAGAAGATGCTCAGGGAGTTCAATTCCCTCATAACGACGCGGTCGTAGTTTCTTTGAATATAGCAAATTATGACATCCGCCGCATTCTTGTCGACAATGGAAGTTCGGCCGACATTTTGTTCTACGATGCCTTCTTAAGAATGTCTATCCTTGACGGCCATTTGAGGCTGATTAGCTCCCCTCTAGTAGGGTTTACCGGCGATGCTGTTTCGATGGAGAGAATGATAACTTTGACTGTGGCCGTAGGTCGATATCCTAGGCAATCTAGGGCTATGGTGAATTTCCTAGTGGTGAAGGCGCCGTCAGTCTACAACGCAATCCTCGGCCGACCTGGCCTCAATGCTCTCCGAGCCGTCGTGTCAACCTACCATTTGAAGTTGAAATTCCCCACCAACCAGGGGATCGGAGAGGTCCAAGGAGACCAAGCCCTGGCCAGACACTGCTACAACATAGCCTTGCAAAGAAGTGACCAATCTGACCCCTATCCAGTCGATGGACTGGATGCCCGTGACGACCTCACTGAAGAGAGGGGCGATCCAATTGAAGATCTGGTACCAATCCCTTTGAACGACGGGGATGCAGAGCATGTGGCGATGATCGGCTCCAACCTGGGGGAAGAGGTGCGAATGCGTCTCATCGATTTTTTATGAAAAAATGCGGACGTCTTCGCTTGGATTTCGGTGGACATGCCGGGGATCGACATGGAAGTCATGGAGCACCGTCTGGCCGTCGATCCAAAGCATCGACCGACGAAAGAAAAAATCTGATGTCATGCACCAGAAAGGCAGAAGGTGATAGCTGAGGAAGTGGACAAACTCTTTAAGGCCAGATTCATTAGGGAAGTCAATTATCCTGATTGGATTTCCAACGTTATCCTAGTCAAAAAAGCAAACGGCAAGTGGAGGATGTGCATAGACTTTAAAAAGCTGAATAAGGCCTGCCCAAAGGATAGCTACCCCCTTCCCAGAATCGATCAACTGGTGGACGCAACCTCGGGCCATGAGCTCCTCACCTTCATAGATGCATTCTCTGGCTATAATCAAATCAGGATGGCGTCAGAAGATGAAGAAAAGACCGCTTTCATTACTAACCGTGGCCTTTACTGTTACAGGGTCATGCCTTTCGGCCTAAAAAATGCAGGCACAACCTACTAGCGGTTGGTGAACAAAATCTTCAAGGAGCAGATCGGGCCGCAACATGGAGGTCTACATGGACGACATGCTCGTAAAAAGTAAATCTTTCATGGACCACGTCGTTGACCTCGAGAAGACCTTCGACGCTCTCCAGAAGTATAAAATGAAGCTGAACCCGACTAAATGCGCTTTCGGAGTAACCTCGAGAAAGTTCCTGGGCTTCATGGTGTCGGGGTGCGGGATTGAAGCCAATCCAGAAAAAATTCATGCCATCCAGGAGATGGCCGCCCCAAAGTCGATAAAAGAGGTTCAGTGCCTTACAGGGAGGGTAGCGGCCCTGAATCGCTTCGTCGCAAGGTTGGCCGAACGGTGCTTTCCCTTCTTTCAAACCCTCAAGCAGCCAAAGAACTTCTGTTGGACCCCTGAGTACCAACAGGCGTTCAAAGAACTAAGGAGCTACCTCGGCTCACCCCCACTGTTGGCAAAGCCAGAGCCTGGGGAGGAACTATTTTTATACCTGGCGGTCTCTCCCATGGCTCTCGCAGCTGTCCTTGTCAAAGAAGAAGCGAAAGTCCAACGATCGATCTACTACGTCAGTCACGCATTGAGAGACGCCAAGACCAGGTATACCAAATTAGAAAAACTGACTTACGCCTTGTTGATTGCAGTCCGGAGGCTCCGACCCTACTTTCAAGGGCACACCGTAATGCTGCTCACCGACCAACCGATCAAGGCGATTTTGCACCGGGCGGATGCCTCTGGGAGGATGGCAAAATGGGCGATCGAGCTCACAAAATTTGACATCAACTATCGACCCAGGCCAGCAGTGAAGGTCCAGATATTGGTAGATTTTATAATGGAGTGTACTATCCCAGAGGAGGCCGAACCTGAACAAGGTGAAATTGACGGCCTGAAACCCCGATCGAACTCCCCCAAAGAAGAAGCAGATCCCTCTGATTGCTTTTGGGCCCTCTACGTGGATGGGTCTTCCAACATGTCAGGCGCAGGTGCGGGCCTGATCTTGATCAGTCCGGAGGGAATCATTGTGGAGTATGCTCTGCGCTTTGAGTTCCCCGCAACGAACAACGGAGCAGAATATGAAGCTCTGATCACAGGACTGAGGATCGCCAAAGAGCTGGGAATAGATCGACTCCGGGTCCACAGCGACTCTCAACTAGTAGTGGGATAAGTCAACGGAAATTACGAAGTGCGGGAGGACAGCATGGCTAAATACCTTGAAAAGGTAAAGGAGCTCGTCCCCGCCTTCAGCAGCTTCAACATCAGACAGATTCCGAGGTTGAAAAATACCAGGGCTAACCTTTTCTCTAAGCTGGCAATGCTGGCTCCGATCGAATTGCCCAAAGGCATTCTTTTTGAAGTTCTAAAGTACCCGAGTATAGAAGAATCACAGCCCGTGATGGAAATTGACCATGAGCCCAGCTGGATCGACCCACTGATAACCTATCTCAGAGATGGGGTACTCCCCCAGGATGCAAAAGAGGCTCGGAAGCTCAGAAATCAAGCCTCCCGATACATCCTTTATGAGGGCAAGTTGTACAAGAGATCATACTCTTTGCCCCTTTTGAAATATCTCCGGCCTTCAAAAGCTGACTACGCCTTATGGGAGGTGCATGAAGGAATCTGCGGAAACCATTTGGAGGCTAGATCTTTATCCCACAAGTTGCTCCGCCAAAGATATTACTGGCCGACAATACATCATGATTCGATTGAATATGTCAGAAAGTGTGATCGATGCCAGAGATATGCCAATATCCAGAGACAGCCCGCCACCGAGCTTCCACCCTTGAGTGCCCCAGACCTTTTGCACAATGGGGGATGGACATCCTTGGCCCCTTTCCCATGGCATCGGGGTAGAGAAAGTTCCTCCTTGTAGCGATCGATTACTTCACCAAATGGGTTGAAGCCGAACCACTAGCAAAAATCATAGAAGTAAAAGTGCAAGATTTCATCTGAAAGTCGATCGTATGCAGGTTCGGTCTGCCCAGGACCCTAATCACTGATAATGGGCGGCAATTCGTGGGAGCAAGATTCGTCGAATTCTGTGAAGATCTAAACATCTCCCACAACTTCACATCAGTAGCCCATCCTCAGGCGAACGGCGAAGCTGAGGTGACTAACAGAACCTTCTGCAGGGGATCAAGACAAGGCTCGAAAAGACGAAGGAAACTTGGGCGGACGAACTTTATCATGTGTTGTGGGCGTATCAAACTACCCAAAGACTGCCCACAGGGGAGACCCCCTTTGCTTTGGCCTTCGGAATGGAGGCCGTCATCCCAATTGAGCTTAAACTCCCATCGGCACAAGTCGTGGCATTCGACAAACATCAAAATTCACAAGGTCTTAGAGCCAACCTCGACCTACTGGAAGAAAGGTGGGAGGTAGCCCAAGTTCGAATGGCAGCCTACAGACAGAAAGTCGCTCGCTATTACAACTCCCGAGTCAAGAACAAAGTCTTTAGAGCAGGAGATCTAGTGCTTCGATGAGCCGCTGTCTCGCAACCTCAGGATCGAGGGAAGCTCGCCCCAAACTGGGAAGGCCTGTATGAGGTCAAAGAAGTAGTCTGGCCCGAAACTTATTATCTCAAGGAGCTCGGAAAAGCAGACCTCCCGCGACCATGGAGCTCGAAAAACTTACGGATGTACTACCAATAATTTTATTTTAATTAAAAGTTGTATATCTACATGTCTCTCCTCTTGGCACTATCTTACATCGACAGGGCAGTCCAAACAAACTGTATCAGAAGTAGGAGGGAAACTTCATCTCGACAAAGTCGAAGGCCCGGTTCTCTTTAGACCGGATGGGGGAGAGGCCCTGCAACGCCCATATACGCCCCCACAGCCCTGTTAGGGACAGGAGGAGAACCTCGCCCTAACTTAAGCAAAGTCGAAGGCCTGGTTCTCTTTAGACCGGATGGGGGGAGAAGCCCTGCAACACCCATATGCGCCCCCATAGCCCCGTTAGGGACAGGAGGAGAACCTCGCCCTAACTTGAGCAAAGTCGAAGGCCCGATTCTCTTTAGACCGGATGGGGGGAGAGGCCCTGCAACGCCCATATGCGCCCCCACAGCCCTGTTAGGGACAGGAGGAGAACCTCGCCCTAACTTGAGCAAAGTCGAAGGTCCGATTCTCTTTTGACCGGATGGGGGGAGAGGCCCTGCAACGCCCATATGCGCCCCCACAGCCCTGTTAGGGACAGGAGGAGAACCTCGCCCTAACTTGAGCAAAGTCGAAGGCCCGGTTCTCTTTAGACCGGATGGGGGGAGAGGCCCTGCAACGCCCATATGTGCCCCCACAGCCCTATTAGGGACAGGAGGAGAACCTCGCCCTAACTTGAGCAAAGTCGAAGGCCCGGTTCTCTAGACCGGATGGGGGGAGAGGCCCTGCAATGCCCATATGCGCCCCCACAGCCCTGTTAGGGACAGGAGGAGAACCTCGCCCTAACTCGAGCAATGTCGAAGGCCTGATTCTCTTTAGACCGAAAGGGGGGAAGGGCCCAGCAACACCCATATGTACGCCTACAACCATGTTAGAGACAAGAGAAGGACCTCGTCCTAACCAGAGCTGAAACCTGTTACGACAGAAATAGGGAAAGAACCTCATCTCGGCATCAATTAAAGTCTGATCGTTCAAAACCAGAAGAGAAAAAGGGGGGACCTTCCCCAGCGGCCCCTTCGCAATAAGACTTCATCCAGACTCCTACGGGAGCCGGACTTCATCCCCGACTTCGATCGCCGGTAAACTCCGTCCAGACTCCCACGGGGGCCGGACTCCGCCTCCAACTTCAACTACGGACAAACTTCGCCCGGACTCCTGCAGGAGCCAGACTTCGCCCTCGACTTTGATCAAAAGAAAACCCCGTCCGGACTCTTACGGGAGCCGAAACCTCATCCCCAACTTCGATCGCTGGTAAGTTTCGTCCGGGAGCCAAATTTTGCCTCTGACTTCAATTGCAGGTAGACTCCATCCGGACTCCCACGAGAGCCAGAATTCGCCCCGACTTCGCTTACGGGAGCCGAACTCCCATAGCCCCACCAAGAGCGGAGGAAAAATTCCGATCGAAAAAGAAAAAGGGAGGAGGGGCTAAAAAGGATGGCGATGGACCACGTCAGTGACGAATGGAAAACAAACAGCGTTGAAGATGCAGAGAACCCCATCTCAGCAAGGATTGGGGTTCTTATCAAGGACCCTAGCTCTCAACACAAGCCCGAGATGAGACTTCCTCAGGGTGACAAAAGATCAGACCTCCGAGCCCGAGCCCTGATGGGGGGCACCAAACCCGAGCGGCCCCAAACAAATCTGTGGCCATGGACGAAAAGGATGGATCGATACGATGGCAATCGGGTACCTCCGAACGATGCGAAGGCCGAAAAGAAGCTCGACAAGCGACAATTCAACACGTGAGTATAAGAGGTAGTAGAAATTTCCCTTCTCATTTTATTCATCCAATATACATTACAGAGCCATTAGTTGAAGGAGAAGGATAACTGAAAGGCAAGCTGACGTGACAACTACCGACAACCTATGGACGACGTCAAAAAAAAAAAAAAAAAAGAGAGAGAAAGAAGAAGAGAAGTAAGGAGAAGGGAATACAACAACAACAATGGTAAAGAAAGGAAGTTCGGCATCAGAAAAAGGCTCCGGCATGCACGCATTAAATGCCAAAATATCTGAGGACGATCGCGTGCGGACATCGAGGGAAGAACTTCGGCTGCGACAATCTTTCTGTACTTCCTTCATTCAAAATTCGAACTCGAAAGTAGGGGGACTGGTGTTGGATATAAAATACCCCCCAGCTGAAGTTCATGACGGGAGTGATCCTCCGGGGATCCAACTGACTTTCGACCTCTGGCAACATCTCTTCAAACCTCCCTGGCAGCCGAACCTCCACCACGCTCTCAAGTTTCGCCGACGGGCAGGACCCCGCCAGTGTCGACCGGATTCTTCATGACGTTCGGACTCCTACGGGAGCCAGACCTCGCCCCCGACTCCAATTGCGGGACCGGACTCTTCGTGACGTCCGGACTCCTACGGGAGCCAGATCTCGCCCACGACTTCACCTGCAGACTCTGCCCGGGCTCCTACGGTAGCCGGATCTCACCCACGACTTCACCTGCAGACTCCGTCCGAGGTTTTACGGAAGTCAGATCTCGCTCACGACTTCACCTGCAGACTCCGCCCGGGCTCCTACGGGAGCCGAACTCCGCCCACGACTCCAGCTGCCGGTAAACTTTGTCTGGACTCCTACGGGAGCCGGACTTCACCTCTAACTTCAATTGCAGGTAGACTCCATCCGGACTCCTACGGGAGCCAGACCTCATCTCCGACCCCGCCTACGGGAAGACTCCGCCCGGACTCCTACGGGAGCCGGGCTCCGTCCTCGACCTCGATTGCTGGTAAACTCTATCCGGACTCCTAAAGGAGCTGGACTTCACCCCTGACTGTGATTGCAGGTAGATTTCGCCTAGACTCCTATGGGAGCCAGACCTCATCTCCAACTCCGACCGTGAGAAGACTCCGCCCGAACTCCTATGGGAGCCGGGCTTCGTCCCCGACTCTAGCTGCTGGTAAAGTCTGTCCGGACTCCTAAGGGAGCCAGACTTCACCCCTGACTGTGATTGCAGGTAGATTTCGCCTAGACTCCTATGGGAGCTAGACCTTGTCTTTGACTCCGGCCGCGAGAAGACTCCGCCCGGACTCCTACGGGAGCCGGGCTTTGTCCCCGACTCCAGCTGCAAGTAAACTTTGTCCGGGCTTCTACGAGAGCCAGACTTTGCCCCTGACCAATGGCAGGCAGACTCCGCCCGGACTCCTACGGGAGCCGGACCTCATCTCCAACTCCAGCTGTGGGAAGACTCCGTCCGGACTCCCATGGGAGTCGGACCTCGCCCCCGACTTTGACTGAAGGAAGACTCCATCCGGATTCCTACGGGAGCCGGATCTCACCAGCTACAGGCAGACTTCGTTCGGACTCCTACGGGAGCCGAACTTCATCCCCAACCTAAACTGCAGGAAGGCTTCGCCCGAACTCCTACGGGAGCCGGGGCTCCGCCCACGACTTCGCTTGCAGACTTCGTCTGAAATCCTACAGGAGCCGGACTCTGTCTTCTTCTCCGACTGCAGGCAGACTTCATCCGGACTCCTACGGGAGCCAGACTCCATCTTCTTCTCCGACTGCAGGCAGACTTCATCCGGACTCCTACGGGAGCCGAACTCCATCTTCTATTTCTACTGCAGGAAGACCTCATCCGAGCTCCTACAGGTGCCAGACTTTGCTTCCGACTCTAGCTACAGACTCCAACTGAACTTCGGCCGACAAGTCTGGACCCCCTAGTAGGCCACAATAATGGCCACGATTCTGCTCCACTTCTCGTGACGGATCTCGCATGGCTCCATCACTCCCTGACAGGCCACAATAATGGCCACGATTCTGCTCCACTCCCTACGGTGGACCCTACGCAGCTCCATTACTCCCTGGCAGGCCGTACTAACGACCACGATTCTGCTCCACTCCCTGCAGCGGATCCTGTGCGGTTCCACCACTCCCTGGCGAGTCACGACAACGGACGCCGCTCCACTCCCCGCAACTGATTTCACGTGGCGAGCCATGGTGGCAGCCACAACTCCACCCCATTACTCTTCATGATAAACTCCTCCTGACCATGGACAGCCCACTGCCAAACGGTTACAAACATCACTATCAGTCTGTTGCTCCCTCCGTCTATAAAAAGGAGACCCCATATATGTTATTCTCTAAGCTCTATTTTCTATCCCAAAACTCTACTAAAATTTCTATTCGAGCACTCCATTCTTGTTGAGGCAGAGAACTGACTTGAGCATCGGAGGGTCTTGCCGGAGCAACCCCACCTCCAGTTTCGACTTCTTTTGCAGGTCCCGACGGTGACTGCGACTCCCTCGACTCCAGCTTCTCCGACGCGAGCAGATTTTTGCACCAACAACTAACATGTGTTTACCTTACACTAGGATCTAAATATGATATATAGCATGCATACATTTAAATTTGAAATTCAAATTTGAACATTAAATAATTTACTGTTATGTGTTCAGAACACATTACCTTTGTGTGGGTAGTCGATTGCCGTAATCTGATCACTATTGAAAGGGTCTAATTATCGTTACATAGCCACACAGTATGTCTGGTCTCTACGGATCATCCACATGAAGCTCCCGATCTGATTGGCTCCTCACGAATGCTAGTTCATGACTGCACCTTTTTGATGGCCGATGTTGATCGAACTCTTTCGATCGATGTCTGCTGACTTCTTAGATGCTCCGGATCATTAGCAAAGATGGTAGAGAGGTTGATGATACTCTTCTTGAAGTTTGGTGGGTTCACGACACTCGTAGCTCACGTTCTCACTTCTCGAACCCTAAGCCAAAACCCTAGGGTACACAAGAAAAGAGTGCGCCCACTTCTCTCTCCTTTTTTCTTTTCTTTTCTTTTCTTTTCTCATGCCAAAAACCTCTCTCATGCCACCCTTTTTTCTCTGATCATCTATGCGCACACTCTCTCTTATCTCTTTTTTAAAACGATGCAAGACCGTGTCTTTGCAGTATTTTTACCATGTGAGAGGATAAAGATAAGTGGTTGCTCATTTGAATTCAAATCGAATTTGAATTCAAATGTCAACCAACTCATTCCTATCCACTCTACGCATGAGAAGAGAAGAGGCATGGCTTCTCTTGTGTATGGAGAATTTACACGAGAAACTCTTTCTCGTGTAAAACAAATGGTGCATGGATAAAGCAAGGTGGTGCACGGATTGGTTGCACATTTGAATTCAAACTTTCTTTTGAATTTGAATAGCCAACCAACCATCTTTATCCACCCATATGGCATACAAATGTGGGGCATGGGAAGCCTTCTACGTGGGAGAAAATTCATGAGAAGTTGTTTCTCGTGAATTCAAATGGGCGCTAAAGAAGTGAGGTGGCGCAGGGAGAAAAGTCAAGGTGGTTTGAACCTAATTGAGCCAACCTATTCAAAATAGGTTAAGCACAATTAGACTAAATTAAACCCAACTTAATTAGGTTTAATTAGGCTCAATAAAATCTTAATCAAATCAAGAATTGACTAAGCCCAACCCCTGATCAAATCAGGGACCAAACCACTTCGATGATTAGGTCAATACTTAACCTAATCGGATCAAACCCAATTGAATCCAATTCAATTGGACTTGATCCAAAAATAATTATTCAATCAAATTGAGTTAATTAGTGATCAAATTATTAATTAAATCTCTCATAAATATTGAGTCCAAATCCGATGGGCAATCGGGTATCAAAGTCCATCGATATGAAACTTGATCGAAGAGTCCCAAACCAGTGGGACTCTTGACCCTGGTACCCAAAATGTGTGGGACTCATGATCAGAGAATCTTGATTCTCGATCATAGAGTCCCAAACATATAGGACTCATAGTCCATGAGTATTAAGACTCTTCATCAGCCATTAGATCAGATAGGAACCTCTAGTGTGTGTGACCCCGCAGGTTCGAACCTAAGCCGGTAGCACAAAAACTAATTCCTGTACTAATCGAAGTGTCCATCTAGCAATGATATCCAACATTCAAATAGGTCAAATAGTCACAATCGCAACACTCAGAACCTATGTGAATATGGTTACTGTATAATTCATCCCTTTTGACCCCTGTGTTTAGGATGACTCAGGATTAAACTGTCAACCCAGATTAGATCATCCGAATCATGCTCAACACAAACAGTCCTGTGACTCCTCACTAGGACTACCCTGGTCAAGGTTTTGCTAAATTGAAATATGATTGTACACAGCTCCTGAACTGGAGTGGTCAATCCCATCTTGACATACGCACCGACAAGTCAAGTACTTGACTACACCCAGCAGCCTTCTGTCACTGAATTAAAAATTCAAGTAGTCCAGTGCCTAAGTGCAGTGAGTTGCTTGCAAGTCACCGTGGTGGTCTCAGGTCAGAGGGATAGTTATACCCATATCCCATCGGAGGAAATCTTGACAACAGAAAAGGCTCTGGAGTCGGTCACGTTCAGTGCAGATGTATCCTTACATCTCATCTGTATGCCATACCAGTGTCTCCACACTCCTTGATTAAGAGGACAACTAACCCATATGGCACACAACGACCTATGCTTGATAAACATTGTTGTCCTTGGTAACAGCGTATCATTTGGTCGCGAACAGGTTTAAGGACTAAACGACAAATCCTCCTTTGTCGAGTCTAAATAGTCCTAAGGATTTCACCACAACACAAGAGTTCATTAGAAGATGAAATAATTTGTGATGAAAAATACCAAAATAACTTTTATTTATTTATAATTCATATACTAATATAAAAGGAGCACAACTGTCAACAGACTGATGATTGGCTTTGGGACACTATTCCCAACAGTCCTTAAATTGATTTGCGACCAAACGATATGCTATTACTAGGACAATAGTGATATCAAGTGTAGGTCGTTGTGTGCCATATGCATTGGTTGTCCTCATAACCAAATGGTATGGAGACGCTAGTATGGCATGCAGGTGAGATGTAGGAATACATCCATTGAACGTGACCAACTGCGGAGTACTCTGCTGTCAAGGATAGCTCACGAAGGATATGGGTATAAGTGTCCGTCCGATCTGAGATCACCATAGTGACTTACAAGTAACTCATTATAGTTTGGTGTCAGTCTAACTGAGCTTTTAATTTAGTGACAGAAGATTTTTGGGTGTAGTCAAGTACTTGACAAGTCGGTGCATGAGTCAAGATAGAATTGATCCCTCTGAATTAGTAGAAGATATGCATCAGTATATTTCAATTTAGCAAGATCTGGGCCCAGATAATTCATGTGATAGATTTGAAAAAGATTAAAATATAATATGGATGGCTTATCTAGAATTGATAGTTAAATCCTAGGTCATCCTCGAGCATTAGGGTCAAAGGGATGAATTATATGGTAACCATACGCCAATAGGTTCTTGAATGTTGCTTCGTCTTCATTCAACCTATCCGGACGTCGGATCATCATTGCTAGATAGTTATATCGATTGGTTCAGAAAGATATTCCTGTGCTATCGACTTAGGTTCGAATTTATGGGGTCACACTCAAAAGAAGTTTTTGATTGATCATGTGGCTGATCAACGATTGAGAATCATTCAAGGACTTAATCATCAGTTTGATTGATGATTAACCTTATGCAAAAGTTATAATAAATTAATTTATCAAATATTAGTGAATTAATAAAAAATTAATTAGTAATTAAATTATTGATTAGCTCAATTTGATTGAGCAAAGAAGATTAAATAAAATCTAATTGAATTAGATTCAATTAGGTTTGATCCGATTAGCTTATGAGATGACCCAATCGCTAAGAGAGAATTATCCCTGATTTGATCAAAATTTTGATTCAATTAATTTTTAATTTGATTAATATTTGATTAAAATTTTATAAACCTAATTAGATTAGATTTTATATATTTTATTTGGGCTAAACTAGATGTGATTTAGTTTGGATTCAAATAAGAAAACTTAGAGTCCCTATTGGAATAGGACTCTTCTCTCTGTGCCAACCCAGTTTGCACGCCATATATCTCTAGGCACAAAATTGGTTTGTATGAGATTTTTACACACTAAATAGTCCTTTTCTTTCTCTATCTTACATCCAAATTTAATTTTATTTTGATAAAAGAAAGGTTCTAAAATTAGATTTTAAAATATTCCTTATCAAGAGAATCTATTCTCATCCAGATCAACCTCTTCATGCCAATAAATTTCTCTCTCCTTATATGTGTGATATTTTGAGGATATTTTTTTGTACAAGATTATCTAGAGAATTGATTTACTATAAAAAAATATGAGAAGGAGAATCCCATATTTGTTTGACATGTTATGAGATATGGAATTGTGAAGGGAGGTAGAATCCTGTAAGAGTCTAGGATCACTAGGACTCTTCACCCCACCTCCTTACATGCCTATAGAAGGTGCTTTTGGGATTTCTTTTGTGTGTGTAAGATATTAGAAGAGATATCTTTATGTGAAGGAAGTTTGGGCTTGGTTCATCATGTGAAAAATAGAGAGGAGGGTCCTCTCTCTTGGGGTGTGCACAAAAATCTGAATTTCAGATTTTTGGTTCTAAGAGTTTGGGAAGAGAGAATAAATTAGAGAAAAATTATTTTCTTCCCCATATTTCTTTTATTTTTTCATCTCCTCTAGAAGTTCATCTTCAACCTCTGGAAAGATTCTAGAGATTTGAAGAAAGGATCCAGATCAGCCAAGAAGAAGGTCTTCTCGGGAGTGCTACGCATGAGCTAGCACTCTTGAGAAGATCGATCAAATCAGGGCTTCGAGTGAATTTTTCATAGAGGCCATACGCATGTGCAGCTATGAACAACTAGCAAGGACCTTCTTTACCATCTTCTTAATAGTGGTGATCATCGATCTGTGCTCAGGTATCAAGTTCTGAACTCAGATTAGAAGTAGATAGATCTACTGCTCACATGCATGCATGCTGATTTTACCTTCAGTATCTTTCAGATTTTATATACAACATAACATATCATAGATCTTAGAGTAAGTTGATTTGATGATTAGATCATATACATATTAGATTAATTTGATTAATCTAGTTGTCTTCCACTATAATTTTTTTGAAAAAAATTTGAAATACATGCATGAAATCGCTTACGCATCCCAACAGGATGTAGGATACTTCTCTCAAGTCCTTCATGGAGAAGTGTGATGACAGTCAAACCTTTATTCTCCATAATACAGGAATGTCATTCTCGATTAAGAGAATGTCATCCACATATAAAATAAAAAATACTATCATAAAATTATTAACCACTTGTATATGCAGGATTCTTCTCTGTTCTTAATGAAGCCATACATTCTGATCATCTTATCAAAATATATGTTCCAACTCTAAGATATCTGTTTCAATCCATAAATAGATCTTTGAAGCTTGCACACCTTAGACTCATCTGTGGATATGAACCCTTTAGATTGTATCATATACACTTTTTTTTTCAGCTCTCTATTTAGAAAAGCTATTTTCACATTTATTTATCAAATTTTATAGTCCAAATGTGTTGCTATTGCAAGCATGATCCAAATGGACTTGAGTATTGCCATAAGAGAAAATATCTCATCATAGTCAATATTATAACATTAACGATATCCCTTGGTAACCATATGAGCTTTATAGGTCTTTACCTTTCCATCTGCACCCCTCTTTATTTTGAAGATCTACTTACATCTGATGAATTTTATCCTTTCAGGTGGGTCAACCAATGTCCATGCATCATTGACCTTCATAAACTTTATTTTGGATTTCATGGCTTCCAGCCACTTATCAAAATTGGACCTCTGCATGGCATCCATGTAGGCGATCGGATCCTCATTGTTCTTAATGAGTTTAATAGGATCACTGTCCCAAACCAAGAAATCATAGTATCTGTTCGGCTGATGTGGTACTCTACCGGATCTTCTTAATGGTGTATCTACAATGGGTTCCAGATTTGATCTAATCAAGTATGACTTTGTGGGTTCACTAGATTGTGCCAGTTCTTCTATCGATCAAATTTCATCAAGTTCAACCTTAGTGACATTAATTCCTTCTCCAAGAATTTTTTTTTTCAGAAAGACTGTTTTATTGCTGACGAACACCTTTCATTCATCAGTATGGTAGAAGTAATATCCCTTAATCTCTTTTGGGTACCCAATAAATTGACACTTGTCAGACCTAAGTCTAAGTTTGTCTGTTTTCAAATGCTTGACATAAGTCGGACACCCCCAAATCCTAAGATGAGAGAGTACTGGCTTACAACCTATCCATATCTCATGTGGTGTTTTATTTACAGCCTTACTCAGAACTTTATTAAGTAAATAACAAGCTGACTTGAGTGTATATCCTTAAAAGAAGATCGGCAGAGTAGCAAAGTCCATCATGGATCGAATCATGTCCAATAAGATTCGATTCCTCCTTTCAAACATACCATTGTACTGTGGTATTTCAGGAGGGATCCATTGCGAGAGAATTTCATTCTCTTCTAGATATGTCAGAAACTCATTGGAGAGGTATTCACCTCCTCAGTCAGATCAAAGAGTTTTAATATTCTTTTCAGTTTGTTTTTCTATCTTATTATAGAACCGTTTAAATATTTCAAACGACTCAGCCTTATGAGTCATTAGGTAGATGTATCTATATCTCGATAGATCATTTATAAATGTAATAAAGTAGTAATACCCTCCTCGACGTGCACCTCTATTTATATTGCACATAAAGGTGCAATCCAAAACATCTCACGCCCTCTTACAATTTATCTCATGCCTCTTGTCTATTTCTCATGCCCCATAAGTTAAGAAATGCCATGTGTACATCAAAGTTGGGTTAAAGAGATGCCTTATTTCAGAAAGACTCTTCGATCTTAACTTACGGTGTTCAGATGAGAAGTCACGAAGCTTCTCTTATTGGCGCCATCAACCCATGCCTTTGGATCTGGAAGGAAGCCCATCCAATGGCCAAGATAGATGGTGCCAACTTGAAGAATGGCGCAAGAGATTAAGGGGCGTGGATAATTTAAAACTTATCTCCCCATTTGAAATTTCAAAGGGGTGCTTCCAAGAGGTGGCGCATGGATTTAATCCTTATCTCTTCTCTTATTCTTCTATGATGAGTTTAATACTCAGAAGGACTCTTAGGTGCCTCCTAAGACATCTGAAAAAATATTCATAGAATAAAAGTTACGGAGAAAAATAGGATAGACCAAGTTAAGGGGCGTCATCTCCTATCCATGCGCCATGTGACACATGCGCATGGATTTAATTCTTACCACTTCTCCTAATTTTTCTATGAGGAGTTTAATACTTAGAAAGACTCTTAGGTGCCTCCTAAGTCATCTAAAAATCATTCATAGAATAAAAGTTACGGAGAAAAATAGGATAGACCTTATCTAAAGGTGGCGCCAACTCCATCCATGCGCCATGTGGCTCATGCGCATGGATTCAAATCCACACGCCAAGAGAGAGACTCTTAGGCATATGGTTCCCTGGTTTTTGGCACCCAACAGCAAGCCCAATTAAAACACTTTGAACCCACTTCAAGACCAAATCCAATTTGGCTCAAATTGGTTCTAAATTAGCCCAAATCGGAACCCGATTCGAATTCGATTCGAATCTAAATGCTAGGGTTTGCAACATGTGCTAGCATGTTCAACTTGCAAACATGGTTTAATCAAATTAAACCCATGATCAATTTTCTTTGTGTGTGACCCATTGGGTTTCACATCTATCCAGCAGTGAATCCAGGTGCAATTTAAACTAATTTGGTTAGAACACAATCTAGCCGATTTAGGTCAAATCAAGCTGAACCGTTTTGATCAATCAGAACAGCTTTTAATTAATGATCGAATTAAACTCTTTAATTTGATCAAACTTACAAGATATGATTGACGTCTAGCAATGTATCATGTCTACCTGGAAGATATGGAATTTTGATGGAAATACCAAAAATACCCTTCAGTGGAAAATTACCGTGCAACTTGATCTTACGATCATCCTGCATCCTGAATATAAGTTTGGGTATGGAAAAATGTCAAACCCAATTTTATGTTCATATTTCTCTTGATCAAATAATAATGATTCGATTTATGAAATATTAGAAATTATTTCTAATTTTTCATAATGCTCTGATCAAAGTCTTCCTGAATCATTATTTGATTGAAGCAGATAGGATGCGATCTCCTCTTACTAGGAGTGATCATTTCCATATTGACCTACTCACAACCTTCATAAGCAATCTCTCATATCTAGAACATCCCGTACATGATTAAATCATGAATGAGTATGATCCAAAATATGGATTCATGCTTATAAGGTTCTACGGCAGTCTCAGGTCAAAAGATTTACATGCACAATTCCCACTATAAGAAAAAATCTATTGACATGTAGATAAGACTCCATCAGATATTCTTTAATTGGATCAATTCAGTGAATTCATTCTCTAATGAACACTTACATCCTTATATTAGTGTCATACACAAGTAATTGTGAGATCAATTACCCTCTCTACCGAGCATACACAGGATGTACCAGTCTTACCGGAAACATTGATCCCCTACTCAATGTTCCATCGACTAGGAATATTTAAAATTAGAGTTTTAAGGTTTTAGGTCTCACTTGGTATGATTGCATCATAACCCTAAAACCATAGCCCTAATTTATGGGGTTCATCAAAAAAAAATAAGATGCAGCATATGATGAACTAAATGCCTTTATTTATTTAAAACATCAGTACATGAGTTGTCGGGAGACAAAAAAATAACCATCTATTTATACATTTTGATTGGCTTATAGGGCATATTCCTTTCAGTATGTACAAGACCTAGAACTTTGCTGGCTTATTGATCTTTTCTAGTAAAAGGTGACTTGGTCATCTTCTTAGGTAGACAAGACTCACAGGTAGGTAATGATTCACAATCATTGACTTTGAGGATTCCCTCTCGAGTCAATCTGTTCATCCTGTTCTTATTAATATGACCTAGCCTACAATGCTAAAGGTAGATATCAAAGACATCATCAATTCTAGGACATTTGCTAAATGTCTACACTACACTAATAGGCTGTGATAATACATAAATTTTATTTTTCAATTATCCATTTATCATAGTAACACCATTCAAAATGATATTACAAGATTTTTTTTTTATGAAAATCTCATAACCATTTATGGCCAAAAGGCCTGCAGAAATAATATTCAATAAAAATGAAGGACAAAAGTGATATCCACTAAGAACAATTATATTAGACTTGAATACAAGCTTGACAATCCCTAACATTAGAACAGGAACTGATCTTCCATCTCCAACATTAAGAAATCTCTCATCTTGTTCAAATCTTCTACTGACCTGTAAATCCTACAATGAATTACATATATTAAAAGGACTTCCGATATCTAATACCTAGGTAGTAGAATCATAAATAAAAAAATTATAAGTTGTTATCATATAATTACCTTGTCCAACAATAGCTTGCTTCTTTCTCTATTCGACCTATTTGGATCCAACGAGGTAATGTATTGAGGATAGTTCTTCTTAAAGTACCCTTACTTCTTATAGTAAAAGCATTCTGCTTAACTCTAGTCAAGCTTGAATTTTTTGGACTGACAGGGCACAGATGCCCCAGCACATTGCTGCACCTTCTTTTTATTTTTATTCTTTTTCTTTCCTTCCTTAAAGGGATGACACCCACTCGAAGATCCACCAACCACATTCATTGTCTCCTTGTAGAGCCAGTGATCCTTCTCAAAAGTCTGCAGCAATCCTAATAGGCAGTAGTTGACTGCAGGCTTCGTCATTCAATAATAACTAAGAAATAGAAGGAGGATTTGGATAGGGAGTTTAGAATCACATCTTTCTCCAGCTGCTCATGTAGGAGAAAATCAAGCTTGCTCAGGCACTTGATCTACTCAATCATATATAATACATGATCGATGATCGATGCCCCCTCTCTCATTTGAACATTGAAGATGGCATAATTAGTCTTGTGCCTCTCCACATCATCGGGAGTGCCGAAGGATTTGTTCAACACTTGTAACATTTCCTCCGACTGAGCATCTTTGAACTTGTGGCTGAACTCATCATTTATTACTGCCCGCATAATGCAATGCACTATGGTGCGGTCATTGAGCCACTTCAAGTAAGTATTTCGGGCCATACCATAGGCATTCGGAGCAGACTCTTTAGGTGCTGGATCTATCAGTATGTACAAGATCCGCTTGTGCTCGAGGACTATCTTTAGCTTTCGATACCAACTATCAAAATTGGATCCTGTCAGTTTATCACTATCAATAGTGATCGGAGCGATAAGGTGGAGGCTATAAATGCATAAAAAGAAAATTAAAAATCTAATTAGTATATAAATTAATTAGGCCTAAAGACATGGACTTTAGTCTAAAGGTTTTCTCATTATTTTTTACGAATTGATTGCCTCTACTTTCAATTCGAGGAATTACTTTAATTTCTTAGTGGATACTAGAATCTGCATAGACTGCATATGGGCTTGAGTGTGGCTTGACCAATCCCTGTGCATCTATGGGTAAGTTCTTAACCAATTATTTTTTAAAATAATTTTTACTAATTGATTTTTCTCTAGGTTACTTTTCAGTCTATCATCTCTGCAAGTCCTGGTTAGGTCTAACCATTAACATGACTGAACTCAGTACATCTGACAAACAAATGATCAGACATGAGTATGGCTCAGCCAAATAGACCACCATCAAAAAGTTAAATTTAAATCATCATATTATGAATGATAATTTTAATAGCCAGATGAGCATTAGACATGTGGCGCCTCCAATGATCATCTAAACTGTGGGACCCATTATCACCTAACTTAATAAGAGATTATAATCTAGTTATTATCATAACTATTTCATTTTTAGGGACCTAATAATTTGGAGGATTTGATTAGATAGTTTTAAGAGAAGAAAAAAAAAAGATTAACCAGCTAATCATAATCCTCCCATAGATTTTATCAAGTCAAATAAAAGAAGATTAGATACAAGCCGGTCCAGCTGACAAGTCACAAGTCCTCCCACTGACTTCACCAAGTCATGAAGAGGACTATAGACAAGTCAAACTGGGGGCACCTAAATCAGTCATACTGATTTTCTAGCTAGCATGAGTTAACCCTAATCATTAAGTGATTTGATCAAAATATAATTCACCATATTGGCCAGGTAAGTGAGATCAATGGGAGGGATATGCCATTAACTCACCATAGACTCAATCTAAATGAGTAGCTTCTAATTAATGACCACCAGTTTGTTAGATGTATGTCTTTAAAGTCAATATAGCTGATATATTATAATAAATTTAGAGCATAAATTTATACTTAATATATTGATTTGATCAATAAAAGAGTAAGTTTAATTTTTGTTCAAGATTGATGTATCCTTGAATCATCCATGAAATTAATACCTCGATAAATATTCTTAAGATATTGAGAATTAGAGGCATGTATAATTAATTTCTAAACACATCAGGTCATAGTGTCATCTTGAGGACGATGATCGATTCGGAGAGACCAGCACATAGATCGCTTCCTTCTGGATAGCTATCTCTGATCTACAGTGTAGAGACACTGAGTGATAAGTGCGGTTAGTTGTTAGAAAGTAACTAGTACTGAGCATGATCATACGAGAGATCATTTAGATTTTTAATAATCATCAGTAATTGTCTCGATGTTATAGTTATGTGAATGATCCTTTGACCTACGATGGTATGACTGATCATAATGAGGCTACTACAGTTTGACTGACACATAAATATAGCCTCATTGAGATCTTGTAGTGGATATTAGTGATAGTTGGTCTATTATAGGAGTAGGATGTGTATTTAAATAGAATCTATTAACTTTGATTGAGAAAAGTAGTCCTATAGGATTTGAGAGGCTAAGTCTGAGAGTCTGTAGCCATAGCAGTGAGATTGATCCTTCAATTTCTTACAAGTTCATATAGTTAATTTATTATAAATTTTTATATGAATAAAGTTGATTGCACCATACCTGAACTGGTCAACATGTTGGTCACTATTGAGAGAACCTTGAAGAGTTCAAGGGGCATTATTCTCGCTGTAGAGCAGACTTCTTCATCCAAGAGAAAGTCTGGTTAGAAGAAGAAGAGTAAATCTGTGAAGAAGCAGAAGAAAGAGAGCAAGCCAAAGAAGGATGTTCTGAAGAAGGCTGAAGCAAAGAGAAAGTATTTTCACTATGATGATGAAGGCTACTAAAGGAGGAACTATCTACTCTACTTAGAGAGCTTGAAGACCAAGAAGGATGATAAACCTTCAAAAGATATGCTCATAATTAAATCTAACTTTACGGTTTCTACTTCTAATTGGATATTGGACTTTGGTTCAAGTGCTCATATATGTACTTCAATGCAGGTTCTAATAGAAAGTAGGAGGTTGAGGGAAGGAGACATGATCCTTTAGGTCAGCAATAGAGCAAAAGTTACCGCAGAAGTCGTTGATACTTATCTTCTTCGATTATCGTCAGGATTTAGATTAGATTTAAAAGACTGTTATTTTATTTCTTAGCTAGTTAGAATTTGATTTTCATGTCTATATTAGCACAGGATGGCTTTGATTTTAATTTTAGTAAAGACTTTTATTCCATTTATTTACAAAATAAATTGATTACATATGATCTTTTAATTAATAGTCTTTATCACATGTATATTGATGCGAATGTGAATTTAAATGGACAAGTAGTGAGTACCATAGGTCAAAAGAGATCCAAAGATGAAATTAACCAAAAGTGCTTGTCGCATCATAAACTGGCCATATTGGATAGGACAGGATAAACAATCTAAAAAAGGATGGGATACTTGGTTCTTTTGATTCAAAGTTGTACCCAGCATGTGAATCTTATCTTTGAAGAAAAATAGTCAAGTTATCTTTTTATGGGATATGGGAAAAGAGCTATTGAGTTATTTGCCCTAGTACACACTGATGTATGTGGGTTATTTGATATACAGATCAGAGATAGTTATAACTACTTCATCACCTTTATCGATGATCTGTCACAGTATGGGTATGTGTATCTGATAAAATACAAGTCTGAAGCCTTTGTAATGTTCAAAAAATTCACAAATGAAGTAAAAAAATAAACTAGCAAACCCATTAATATTCTTTGATCTAATCAAGGAGGTGAATATCCTAGTCAAAAATTTTTGGTATATCTTAAGGACAATAGCATAGTCTCTTAATGGATTCCTTTTGAAACATCTCAGCTCAGTGGAGTATCTGAAAGGAGGAATAAGATTCTATTAAATGTGCTCAAATCCATGATGAGCTTCACTGATTTACCCTTATATCTTTGGGGACATGCCTTATTAACTATAATTTACTTATTGAATAGGGTTCCATCTATTAGATGTAGGTTTTAGGAGCTAATATGGCTGACATATTATAATAAATCTAGAGTATAATTTTGTACTTAATATATTGATTTGATTAATAAAAGAGTAATTTTAATTTTCATTCAAGAGTGATGTATCTTTGAATCATCCATGAAATTAATATTTCAAAATATATTCTAAGGTGTTGAGAATTAGAGGTATGTATAATTAATTCTTAAATGCTCTTGGTCATAGAATTATCATGAGAATAGTGATCAATTTGGATAGATTAGGGTACAGATCGCTTCTTTCAGAGTAGATGAGTCTTTGATCTACAGTATAGAGATACTAAGTAACAAGTGCAGGTAGTTGTTAGAGAACAACTAGTACTGAGCATAACCATACAAGAGATCACATAGATTTTTAATCAATCATCAGTGATTATCTCGATGCTATAGTTATATTAATGGTCTTTTGACCTATGATGGTATAACTACTCGCAGTGAGACTACTGATGTTTTACTATCATATAAACATGGCCTTATTGAGATCTTATAGTGGATGTTGACAACAGTTGGTCCACTGTAGGAGTAGGGTGCACATTTGAGAGTCTATGAGATTTGAGAGGCTAAGTTCGAGAGTTTGTGGCTACAGCAGTGTGATTGATAAAAAAAAAATTCATGAAGATTACAATTGGACTTGAGCTAATCGAATTTATCATATGACTGATGATAAGGTTTGATGATTTATCTATGACCTCCATCTATTCGAAACTTACAGTAGAGGGATTGAATCACATGTGAACTATATCTTGAGTTTTTTTTTTATTTCTACTAGATTGTCACTACATACTACTAGGTATCGCTAGTAGACTTTGAGAGCTCACTAGGATTGCTCAGGATCGACAATCCTTGATGAGTTAGAGTGAAATTATTCCAACCCATTGAAAAGAGTTTAAATGATGCCATGATAGAAATCATGGTATATCTCACTATCAGATAGAATTGAACCTATGGGATCACACAATAAAAGGATTAGACCTAGAATAAGTAATTGGACTAACGAAGTCTCAATTGGGTTTAGAGAAATCCTATTGGGTTCAAGATAACCTTACTAGCACATGATTGAACTCAATTATTTTTTTACACTTGAGTTACTTATTTGATAAGATTAATTTAAGTTAATTATCTACTAATAATCTAAATAAATTAAATTAATTGAGCTCCAATTGTTGGATGGCTAGAGTTTTGGATCATATGTATTAAGGGTTCAAACCCTTAATCAATTTTCTTGATTGTTTGCATAGGGCGCCACTTGATTTGATCAAGTTAGGCATGCCCACTTAAAAGAGGGTGTGTAGGACCAGCATGGGGCATCCTCTAGGCCCCATGTGGCATGTGAAAAGGTAGAGAAAAGGCTTCAATAGTTGGCACTTAATGGATCTCCTAAAAGGGGTCAAATATCTAAGGCTACAAGGATTCCTAATGCAAGTAGGACTTGTATTAAGAGACTATTTATTTTGAATAGGATTCAAACCTTTTTTTTATTTAAAGGAGCCTTTTTTAAAGCTCTTTACATTAGAATTCCAGCAGCCTCCATGCCTCCTAAGAGTCCCCACGCCTCTCCCTCTCTTCTACCTTCTAATTCCAATCCCCAAAGGTTGGGCATCCTCCATCTCCATAACCAAGAGGAGCTTGGGCATCCTCTTTGCTTGCTAGTTTTCAAACCTTGATTGCTTCATAATAAATAGAAGAAGAGCAAGAGAAGAAGAGCAAAAAATGATTAAGAGAAGGATCAAAGAGTTGATTGCGATCCAGGCTTCGTTCAGATTTGCAGGATGATTGTTCTTGGAGAAAAAAGATCAACAACAAAGGGGACTATTTCAGGTTGATCCTGAGTGGATACCCACAGAGGTTAGGTACTTGTACAGTTAAGGAAGAACCTACTCTTCCAGATCCATATTCAAAGAAAGGAATTGCAAAGGAGATATGTGATTCGATCACATATTTAATTTTAGTATAAAATTCAGCATATGTTCAATATCAGTATATGAAGTAGATCTTTATGTTTTAAATTTTATGCATACATAATTTAGATTAAAAAATATTTTAATCTTCTATCTATAGTATTGTTTAGAAAAAAAAAATTTGAAACACACATGCGTGCCCTCAATATGAAAATCCAACAGTAGTATTAGAGCCACAGGTTTCATATGCATGAAATTGATATACATATTTTTGAAAAGAGTTTTAAAATCTAATTTTTCTTGATACATGAGATATATAAATGATTGTATTGAATCTAAAATTTATTTTAAATTTAATTTTTAGTTCATATATTCGATATGTAAAGGTATGCATAGGTCTGAAATTTATTCTAGATAGGATTTTTGTTCATGTATATGTAATATATAGATGCATGTATAAATTTAAAAATTATTTTGACCTGATTTATAATTCATATATTAGATGTATAATTATATATTTAAGTTTAAAAATTAATTTCAATATGATTCATGATTTGTATATGAGATATATGATGTCATGTTATGATTTGAATTTTTTGTTTAGATCTGAATTTACATACATATATAAAATATATACTTGTATATTAAATTTCAAAATTAGTTTCATGATTTAAAACTTACTTTTCATGTAAAGAATTTAGATCTAAAATTTAGTTTTAGAATTTAAAATTTATATTTGTGCATGAGGGTTATGGTCATGGGTAAATAAAAAAATTAGGCCATGTAATTAGATTGCATCTAGAGTTTTTTGATTTGATCATAATGGGTCTAATTTGATTAAATAATTGATCAAACTAAGTCAAGTGTTAATTAGGATTAGGCTAGTTAAGGATAAGATTATGCAATTGTTATTGATCAAATCGATTAAATTTAATATGTAGAATCGATTAACCAAAAGACCTAATTTGGCTCGATGGCTTAAGCCTGATTCACTTAAGCTAACCTATTTAGACCAATTAACCTATTGATGTCTAAAGTAAGTAATTGAGAGGTGGTTATTTAATTAGTTTCATTCACTGATCTAGCCAATTTATTGATGTTTTAGGAAAGCAATGGGGGGACCTCCACCGATCTTCACTTATCTAGTCAATTTGGAAGATTAAGTCTTGAATAGGATTGCTTGACGATTTGATTTAGTCGATGCCAATTAGATCGATCATATGATGACTGATTAGATGAGACCTAAATCTAAATCTTTTCATAAATATTAAGTCCATAGATCTTCCACCATTATAGATATGTGGGTGTGGTACTAATGTTGATTATTCTCGACTGATCACAGTGGTTCAGTTGCACTAAGAACATGCAACCACTCCATTAGCAAAAAGTTACTCTAGAATAAGGATGGGGTTGGGCCCAATAACTATTAGGTGAGAGATCTAATGATGGCTTTGCATTTGCTGGTGAACGGTGGGTCGGATTTAACTAAGGAGTGTAATTAATAACTGTTAGGTGAGCCCACATAACTTAGAGACCAAGTCACTGTAACATGCTTAGAGAAGCATCTGAGCAAAGAGTTATCCACGCATCGGTATACATGTTACTAATAACTGTTAGGTGAGATGCATGGTATTGGTGGGACCACAGCACTAACTAAAAATTCAATTATCGTATTAGGATTTTTGCTTCCCACTAGGAGAGTGGAGGGATCTAAAAAAATAGTGGGAGTTAATATTTGCTTCTTAAAGTTTCTAGAGTAAATATAAATTTAAAGTACAAAAGCCTAACTTGAATCTCTACTTGTTGGAATTCATGTCGGGGCATGCATGTATGTTTCAAAATTTTCTTTTCTAAACAACCAATGGAATAGAAGATTAAAACACCTTTTAATCTACATCATGTATGCATAAAACATAAAACATCAGGATCTACTTCATATCTTGAAATTGAACATATGCTGAATTTTATGCTGAAATTGAATATGTGATCGAATCACATACCTGTTTCATAATTTTTTTTTCCAATTTGGATCTAGAAGAGAATAGATTCTTTCTTAGCCACACAAGTACCCAATCTCTATGGGTATCCACTCAGGATCAATCTGAAACAGCCCTCTTTGGTATTGATTTTTCTTCTCTAAGAAAAATTAGCCAGCGAATCTGAATGAAGTCTAGATCGCGATCAACTCTTTGATCCTTTCCTTGATCTTTTCTTCTCTTCTTCTCTTACTTTTCTTCTCTTGATTATGAAGTAATCAAGGTCTGAAAACTAGCAAGCAAGGGAACACCCAAGCTCCTCTTGGGCGTGGAGATATGGGACGCCCAACTCCTTTGGGCGTTGGACCTCAAGGGGAGAAGAGAGGGAGAAGAAGGAGGGGGCATGAGGACCTTCTAAGGGAGGCATGGGGTGCTGGAATTCAATACTAAGGAACCTTAGAGAAGGCTCCTTTAAATAGGCATAAGGTTTGAATCCTATTCAAAATCAAACAACCACTTAATACAAGTCCTATTTGCATTAGGAATCCCTATTCCTTTAGTTATTAACCCCCTTTAGGAGATCATGTTGGTGCCAATTATTGGAGCCTTTGCACCTATAAATACACATGCCATATGGGGCTTAGGGGATGCCCCATGCTAGTCCAACTTGCCCTCTAATGGGTGGGCACGCTCAACTTGATCAAATAAAGCGGTGCCCAATCAAAACTATCAAGAAAATTGATTAAGGGTTTGAACCCTTAATTCATTTGATCCAAAACTCTAGACACCCAATAATTGGAGCCTAATGAATCTAATTCATTTAGATTATTAGCAGATAATTAAATTTGAATTAATCTTATCAAATAAAAAATTCAAATGCAAAGAGAAAATTGAGTTCAATCATATGCCAACAAGGTTATCCTGAACCCAATAGGATTTCTCTAAACCCAATTGAGACTTTATAAGTCCAATTGCTTATTTCAGGTCTAGTCCTTTTGTTGTATAACCCCATAGGTTCAATTCTATCTGGTAGTGAGATATATAATGATCTTTATCAAAGTATCATTGAAACTCCTTTCAATAGATTGGAATAATTTCACTCTAACTCATCAAGGATTATCGATCCTGAACAACCCTAATGAGCTCTCACAATCCACCAATGATACCTAGTAGTATATAGTGGCAATCCAGTAGAACCAAAAAAGAATCTCAAGGTATAGTTAACATGTGATTCAGTCCCTCTAACATGAGTTCTAACTAGATGGCAGGTTATGGATAAATCATCAAACCTCATCATCAGTCATATGATAGATTTATCAGCTCAAGTTCAATTGTGACTTTCATGAAAATTCTTTTCTATCAATTACATTATTGTGGCCATAGACTTTTGGACTTAGCCTCTCAAATTTTATAGGACTACTCTCTGTCAAGATCGATAGATTCTATCTAGATATGTACCCTATTCCTACAGCGGACTATTATCACCAACATCTATTACAAGGACTCATTAAGACCATGCTTATGTGTCAGTCAAATTTTAGTAGCTCACTATGAGTAGTCGTACCATCACAGATCAAAAGACCATTTACACAACTATAGCATCAAGACAATCACTGACGATCGAGTAAAACTTCAAGTGATTTCTCATATGATCACACTCAGTACTAGTTATTCGCTAACAACTATCCACATTCGTTGCTCAAGATCTCTACACTATAGATCAGAGACTCATTTATCTCGAAGGAAGTGATCTGTATGTCGATCTTGAAGGAACCAGATCTAAGGTTTCAGGGTTAGATCTTGAAACTTTTTCAAGATCAGACAGCAAAAGATTAAAATAAATTAAAATTTATTTTTTAAAATTAGAGAATTTTTAGATCTAAAATTTTATTACATGATTATTATATAGTATTAAATCAAAAATTAAAAATATATAGAGCATGAACTACATGTTGATCATATCAACATATTTCTATACTACATCTAATGTATGTATTAAACAATAGATTAGATCTATTACCTTGCAAGTTAGACATTCTAACCTTGCTGATCCGGGCTTGAAGATGATGTTGCAAACCGCACATGCATCTGATCTCTAGGAGTCATCCACACGAGCCCATGAATCTCGACCAGAAGTCCTGCTTCAGGAAATCAGCACAGTATGCTAGTACTGTGCTGATCCTTCTTCGATGGTGATCAGGTGCCTCCTTCTTCTTGATTCAGACTCTTCCAAAGATGAGAAGTAGGAGGAGGAGTTTTAGATCTGAGACACTCTCAGAAAACTCAGGATAGAGGAAGGAAAGAGATGAAACTAACAACCCTAGAAGAAGATCCTCTTCTTCTTCTCTTTACTCTCTCCTAGACACCCTATCTTATGTCTATGATATCTTCACGACCCAAAGGTCTTTCTCTCTGATTTTTGGATGCTCAAAAGGTCTCTCAAATTTCTATGTTCTCCAAAAATTTTATAAAGAAACTCATTTTATAGAGAGAGATATGATAGAGTCCTTGTCTAGGTCAAATACCTAGTCAAGGCTTATCCAAACATGGCAAAATAAGGGGTGCCCAACTCTTGGGTGCCTCCTCCTTATTTTCAAGCATGGATCACTAGTAAAGGGTGCACAATATGTGCTCTAAAATCCACATAAATTTAAAAAAAAAATTGGGTAAATTCGGTGCGAAAAGGAAAGAGTTTTGGATTTCTAAAACTCTATCTCATAGAATTTGAAATCCAAACTTATTCCTACTTTGATTTGATCCACAACCACTTTTCATGTATGAAAAAAGAGAGAAAACCTTTTGGACATAGGAAAGATCTGGGAGAGAACTTTTGTCACACAAAATAAGAGAGGATTGGCATGGAATAAGAGAGAGGGCATGGGGGGGCTTATGTGGCACAAGGTGGAATCCTAGTCTTACTAGGATTCTATCTTATGACTTATTTTAATTTGGTTTCTGAAATCAAATCAAATTAAAATTAGATCAACTCAATTAAAATAGATTTTAACCCAATTAAAAATTTAAATTAATCAGATTAAATTAAATTTAAATCTGATTTAATTTTCTAATCAAATTAAAAATTAGGTTGACCCAAGTCCTAATTGAACTAGGACTAGTTTTTTTCTTACACTTGGCTTATCCAATAAACAAATTAGACTTGATCCAATCAAGCCCAAATTAAATCTAATTAAATTATATTTAATTAGACTTAATCTCAATCCATTGGCTTAATCAAATTAAGCCAATTAACAATCGAATTGCTAATCGATCCTCCTGCAATACTTGCACTAGGTTAAATGTCAATCATATTGATCATTTAACCTAGAATGATTCTTAATCATTGATCAACCATCCGATTGGATCATGAACTCTAATGTGTGTGACCTTATAAGTCCGAACCTAAGTTGGTAGCATAGAAATAAATTTTTATACCAATCAAAGTGACCATCTAGCAATAGTACCCGATGATCGGATAGGTCGAATGTGTAGAACAGCATCCTTAGAACCCATGCGGATATAGTTTTCATATAATTCATCCCCTTGACCAAAATAATCATAGGACACCTCAGAGTTCAACTATCAACTCTGATCAGGTTGTCCACATTGTATTTCAAAATATCAAATCTATCTGATGGATTACCCTGGCCAAGATTTTGCTAAATTGAAATACAGTGACTCATTCTTCTCCAACTCTTGGAGTGGTCAATCCTATCTCGATCACACTCTGACTTCGCAAGTATTTGACTATGCCCAGAAGTCTTCCATCACTGAATTAGAAATTCAGTTAGTCTAGTACCAAAGCATAGTGAGTTGCTTACAAGTCACTAAGGTGATCTCAGGTCTAAGGGACACTTATACGTATATCCCATCAGAGATATTCTTGACAGTAGAATACTCTGGAGTTGGTCACGTTCAATGATGATGTACCCTTATATTTCACTTGTATGCCATATCAGTGTCTCCACACTCCTTGGTTAAGAGGACAACCAACCCATATGGCCTATAGTGACCTATGCTCGATAGAAGCTGTCGTCCTTATTAACAGCCTATCATTTGATCGTGAACAGTTTTAAGGACTAATCGATAAATTTTCTCTTTATCGAATCTAAATAGTCCTAAAGACTTTATCATAACAATAGAGTTCATTAGAAGATGAATGCTTATGATGAAAATGTCAAATATATTTTATTTATTAACAAATCAATTACCATACAAGATTGCTCAACCGTCAACAGACTGACGATTGATTTTTGAGATACATTTTTCAACAGATCTATCTAGATCGATCATCATCCTCATGATGATACTATGATCGAGAGTATTTAAGAATAATATACATGTCTTTAATTCTCAACACTTTGAGAATATATATCAAAATATTAATTCCATGGATGATTCAAGGACACATCACATTTGAATGAAAATAAACTTATTCTTTTATTGATCAAATCAATGAATTAAGTATAAAATTATGTCTTAAATTTATTACAATATGTCAGCCAGATTGGCTTCTAGGACATACATCTAACAATCTTTCACTTGGACTAAAGCTAATTGGCCACTAATCTAAGTCCCATCTTTTCATGGTGGATTTCTATCTTTGACTGGCTCAATTGTTTTGTCAGTAGGTCTGCCACATTATCCATGGAGTTTACTCTTTGTACCTCGACATATTTATTTTCAAAAAAATCGCATATGATGTGATACCGCCACTCGATGTGCTTTGATTTCTGATGAGACCTTGACTCCTTAGCAAGTGCTATGGCTCTATTGTTATCGTAATAAAGTGGTATGGCATCTGATGTCATTACCCCAAGCTCCATAATAAATTTTTTGAACTAAAAGCCTTCCTTTGCAACATCTGAAGCAGCGACATATTCAACCTCTATGGTTGAATCCGCTATGATGGGTTGCTTGAAACTCTTCCAGCTGACTGTGCCACCATTACATATGAACACATATCCTGATGTAGACTTTCTATCATTAGGATCAGACATAAAGTCTAAATCTGTATACCCCTCAACTCGCAACTCAGAATCTCCTTCAAAGATCAAAAATAAATCCTTAGTTCTTCTCAAATACTTAAGGATGTTCTTCACAGCTATCCAGTGCTCCTTCTCTGGATTTGACTGATACCTACTCGTGACACTCACAGTAAGGGTAATATCAGGTCGAGTATACAGCATGACATACATGAGACTTCTTATGGCTGAGGCATAAGAAATCCTACTCATGTGCTAAACTTTCTCAAATGTGGTCAAACACATTGTCTTGGAAAGATGAATACCATGCCTATGAGGTAAAAATCCTCTTTTAGAGCTTTTTATATTGAACCTCTTCAGTACTTTCTCTATGTACAGATTTTGTGATAGACCTAGCATCCTTTTAGATCTATCCCTATAGACCTTTATTCTAAGAATATAGGATGCTTCTCCTAGATCATTTATAGAGAATTCCTTAGACAATCATATTTTGACCGAGGTCAGTATGGAAACATCATTTCTAATGAGGAGAATATCATCCACGTACAATACAAGGAATATTATTGTATTTTTGCTAACCTTTTTGTATACACAAGGTTCCTCTTCATTCTTGATAAAATCAAACGATTTGATCGCATCATCAAAATGAAGATTCAAACTCCTTATTTTAATCCGTATATGGATCTTTATAGATTGTAGATTCTGTGATCACCATCACCAGATGTAAAACCCAAAGACTACTCCATATAGATATCTTCCTCAAGATATCCATTTAAAAAAATAGTTTTCATATCCATCTGTCAGATTTCATAATCATAATAAGCTGCAACAACAAGTAAAATGCAGATGGATTTTAGCATGACTATGGGTGAGAAGGTTTCTTGATAGTCAATATTCTCACGTTGACTATAATCTTTTACCACGAGCCTAACTTTATAGGTTTCTACCTTACCATCGGCACCTATTTTTTTTTATAGATCCATTTACACCCAATGGGTACTATACCCTTGGGTGGATTCACTAACATCCATACTTGGTTCGAGTGCATTGAGTCAATCTTTGACTTCATTGCATCTAACTATTTTTCAAAATCGAGGTTAGATATCATCTCGTCAAAGGTATTGGGATCATCACCATGACTCTTATCTTCTATAAGGACTATTTTCTTAACTTTCTTTGTAAGCATACCTATGTACCTTTCAAGATGTCGGGAGATCCTACTAGATCTATGAGATGGTAGAGGAACATCAACTACTGGCTCATGAATAATAGATTTCTGAGGATCTATAGCTCTTTGCTCTTCAGAGACCTTCTCTTCGAACTCAACTAACCTCCCACTGCCATCATCCTGGATAAATTATTTTTTTAAGAATATGATATTCTGACTCATAATCATATTGTGATCTTGTGAAAAGTAGAAGTAGTATCCCATTGATTCCTTTAGATATCTATAAAATGAGCTCATATAGATCTATCCTCTAATTATCAGTCATCTGTCTCTTGACATAGGTTGAACATCTCCAAGCCTTTAGATAACCTAGACTCAGCTTCTTACCATACCATATCTCATATGGTGTGGTAGGAATAGATTTTTATGGAACCTATTCAATAGATAAATTGTAGTTAACAAAATATATCCCCAAAGATATAAGGGTAAATCAGTGAAGCTCATCATGGACTTGATCATATCTAATAAGGTCCTATTCTTTCTTTTGGATATCCCATTGAGCTGAGATATTTCGGATGGAGTCTATTGAGAAACTATGCCGTTGTCCTTAAGATATTTCAAAATTTTTTGACTAAGATGTTCACCTCCTCAATCAAATTAAAGAATCTTAATGTGCTTGTCTGTTTGTTTTTCTACTTCATTTCTGAATTTTTTGAATTTTTCAAAGACTTCAGACTTGGTTTCATCAGAAATACATATCGATACCATGATAGATCATTGATAAAAGTGATGAAGTAGCTATAACCACCCCTGGCCTGTACATCAAATGACCCACACACATCGGTGTGTACTAGAATAAGTAACTCGGTGGCCCTTTCTCTATGTCCTATAAAGGATAATTTGGCCATTTTTCTTCGCAGGCAAGATTCACAAGCTGGGTTCCTGCATGGATCACCGTTGAAGGACTTCTACTTTGAAGTCTCGTGGAGGTCTCAAAGTTACCAGATCATGATCTTCTCATTGGTATATGACTTCTGATTTCTTCCTGATATATTTATTTTTGATCATTTGATTGTAATCATCAAAGAGTTCCTAAGGCTTTTGTGTTCTAGCAGACTAGTTTAAATGTTAAACTTTGTTTTTAATTATTGAATATATGTTAAAATTTTTGAAATCTATATTCTGCTACATCACTGAAACCCAACAGTGGTATTAGAGCCACCCTTGATTGATTCAATTAAATTTCATGTTATTCTTATGATATGGATTAGATCTAGTTCGAACTATGTCAAAATCAAATTTTTCTGATTGATGTTTTATTGATATTTTTGATGTATTTTTGTTAATGATAAAGTATTATTGATTTATGATCAAATCTTGGATATAAAATTTTGTTATCTATAGACTTGTGTGATAAGTTTAGATTAGATCTTATGATCTATTTATCGATGGAATTGAAATCCTGTGCATGTAATGCGCGGGGGTCTTAGAATGCTACATATGGATGTACATTGTCAAGATTTTAGATTTTTGTATTTGATGCATTTACCTAAGATCCAAGGGCTGACCACCATGTTATCGAGCATTCACCATTGTGGATCGACCATTTTGGTTGTTGCCCGAGGCATGTCTGGGGCCAAAAAATTTATGATTATGAAAAGGATACATCAAGACATCAATTAGGATTTTTGTAGATGGATTGGTATAACTATAATTTATTATTCTAATGTAATTAGAGTTTAATGATTATAGATTAAATCAAAATCATAGTTCTAATTTGATTAGAAGCCATATTTAATTTTGGTTAATCAAATTGTCATTTATCTAATTTGATTAGGGTTTGAGTCATAGTTGATCGAATCTATGCTAACCTAATTGGATTAGGGTTAATCTAAGAATTGATCAACCTAACTCAAATGGATGATAAATGAATGACCAAATATTGAACTTTGGGTCAAGTGTTGAACCCGAATCAAAAATCCTAGATGGGTCTAATACCTATATATTTTTGAACATCTTTATTGCCTTGCATTTGAATGATATCGCAATTAAAATAACATGAGTTATTTGTTATAATATTTTAAAATTATTATGAAATGTTATGTTATTTTGTAATGGACTATGGAACATCCATGTGATGGATGTATACATGAATGTTTACATGCTAGTCAATTATATTAATGCAGCTGCAAAAGTTGCAATAAGGGCTGGGTGTCCTGATTCATTATATTATCAGCTGAATCTCTCTTTTCTATATTTTTAACTATTGATTGGAATTTTTACATAATGATATAAAATTATAAAAAAAAATTGAGAACAGATAGAAATTATTTTTTTTTATTTTCAAATAAAGATCAAGCATTCATGGTAGACTTCATGGTGATGAAGACTGGACTACCAGATTTTTGGAGAGCAAAAGCATATTAAGTTTGACTATGAGATGGTTCAATCTATGATGCACCTACGGTTAGACCTATAGTTCATCCTGTGGCTTGGATGATTTTTTCAAAAGTCCATAATTTTTGTTTTCCTTTATATTTGCTCTTACATGCTAGTAGTTAGGAGTTTGATTTTACATAGCATTTGACGCATGTATATGTTTAGGATGTGCATGAGACCTAAGTCTCTCATGTTAATTATATTAAGTCATAATGACAAAGTGTTAAGAATACTACCCATGCCTTCCTTCATGCTAAGCCAATATTATCTCAAGAACCATAGTAGGCTGGTTGTGCTATCCACAAGGCTTGCTGTGGGGATTGATTTGATACTGTCTTGATGCATAATGAAGCTAATTGTATTTAGCTCATACTAGATCAATAGAGTATATCAAAAACTATAGTGAATTTGTTGTGCTATCTACAAGACTTACTATAGTGATTGGTATGATGTTGACTTAGTGATGCTTATGGCATATTCTGGTAGTACTTCCTTGTTGTGCTATCCACAAAGGTAGTATTATTCAGGTATGATCATATAAGATTGAAAGATATGATTTAACTAAAATACTATAGTTTGTTGTGCTATCCATAAGGCTATAAGTATTTTAGAGGCAAAAGTTATATTGAGAATTACATGAGATGCAATTGGTAAAGAATTACTTACCCTTGAACTCATAGGAGCTTGTGGTGCTATCCACAAAGCTTTTTATGAAGATTTAGGATCTCAATCCCATTAAGAAACTTCATGATAAGGTTCCTCGATTTCATACTTGAGGACTATAAAATTTGTTAAAATAGTGGGAGACATAATTAGATAAAATCTTCATCTAACTTGTGCATGTCTTTATGAGTAGTCCTCTTTTATATTCTTATATACATATTTGCATCTTTACTATTACTATATAGTAAATTTTTACAATTGATCGAATGTCATGGAATGGTTGAGAAAAAAATGATGAAGAACATCTTCACTAGGGTATCTAATATCATTACAGTAATGATAAGATAAATAGCAAGAATTATCTTGCAAGCGTAAAGCAATAGCAGGATGCAAAAGTTACATCTGCTAATAGTTTGTATGTGATATAAATTAATTAACATTGAGTGTTTTAGCTTTAAATTTTTAGGTATGTGATACCTTATATAGGTTTCATTTATGCAAAGTGTTTGCTGGACCTATAAAGTTGAAGTCAGGTGACTACTTACTTTTGACACTAATGGATAGTCCATTGATGCTAAGGATGTAGAAATCTACTTATTTAGAAACTTGTTAATATGCCTAAATTTATCAATTTTTTTTTTTTTTAAATTCCTATGTTATAGTAACATGGATTTGAAATTAATGTAAAGAGTAAAAGTTATTCTCTTTCTAATAAATTTTAGGACTATGGTCTCATTTTTCTGTCACTCAATGATGCTGTTCTTCATATTGATAAGAATAAGAAATGAATATGTAATGATCACATATCTCAGGATAAGTAAAGTATTAGGTCTTGAAAATATGAATATTCGAAGATTAATAATATCTCGATCCAGAGATTGATACTTCATATGTGATATGATGTGATCTCTAAAATGCTTCACAAATATTATTATCTCATTTTGAGAAATATCTTAGAAATTATTGTCGATGTGTTCAAATTAGATACTATTAAAATCTATTACAAGCACTCCATATGAGATATAGAAAGGGCAAAAAGTAAGTTGCCCAACTTATGTGAAAAGAGTTGATGTACATAAATTTGTGCTAGAACAGATTTTTATATGTTTATAGGTTATTCTAAAGAGTAGTATATGATACTATTTCTACCACCCTACTGGACAAAAGATATTTTGTCAGTAGGTATGCCACCTTTTAGGAAAAAAAATTTTCTAAGAAAGGGGACAGTGGGAGGATAAATGAACTTGAGAAGTTCAAAACCTATGAGCTATTCTATCATAACCTGTGAAGTATCAACAAGTTGATTCTTGATGAGATGTGCTTATTGATGAGGCACAACCATGAAACACACTTCCTCACTGAAGGTCAATTCAAGTGCGTAATATACCACTCAAATATGGTTTGTCATTAAGAATGATGATAAACCATGCATCATTGAGAATGGTGTTTTCTTGACCTATTCGGAGATCGTCATGAGTAGATATTCTGACAGTTGGATTGAAATCATAATATCCAAAATAAATATCTGGAACATCAACTAAGTATTGACTATAGTTGAGCACCTATGGGTATGACCCAACAGATTGCTGTCAGGAATGTCTATTCGGATTTTTGCTATTACTACATTTTATCTAGAGAAGCTGTCTCTAGTGGGAGGACAAATACATTTATGAATTCAGATAGGTATTAAGGAGATAGTACCTCTATTTTTGATGAGATAGTCATAATGTTTGATTTTATCAAATATAGATGAACCTGTGTGTATGCAAGAAGATAAGTGGGAGTCCCACTAAACTTCTTAGTTATGTATGTGGGTGACATATAGTACATTGGGAAGGTAGTCCCGATATTACACTTTATCAATGATGTGCTTATCACAAAAATTTTCATGGAAAAGACTTGGGTAAAGCATCCAATATTTTTTGGCATCTATAGGGATAGATGTAAGTAGATGCTGGGCTTAACCTAGACTAGGTACATCAAATTTATATTGAAAGGATTCCACATGAATGGGTGTAAAAGAGATTACTTACCCATATATTCAATGTATCAAGTCTGATGTGATTTATGCCTTAAGCATAATTGTTGATTTCAGGTAGATCCATGATAGGATCTTATGAAAATTATGAAAAGTATTCTCAAAGTACTTAAAAAGTACTAGAGGATCAGTGAATTAGAAAAGTTTCAAACAATATACTGTATTTATTTCAGTTAAATATTGTTAGTAAAGTCTGCTTAGGAAAGTTTCCAGATGAAAGGGTTCATCACTGAGTTGGGTATAATCTCACTAGGTACCCACGCACATCCTAGGCACTTTCACCTCATTCATGATATGATTATAAAATGAGTTATTATTATTAAGAACATTATAACGTATCTATTCACTAAGCCTCACACAGTAGCAATGTAATCGCTACCCTGCTTGCATGGGCATCAGGTACAGAAGTGTGTTGGTTTCAGTGTAAGTGGGAGATTGAAAGAGTAGTGCCCTACAAGCCAATCACATGGAGATGCGAAGAAACTTTTCTTTATTTTCTTCCTACTCGTTTGCATGATATTATTTATTTTTAATTATGAGATATTATATTTTATCATTTGTTGCATCATATTTTATGATTATAATAAATCTCATAGATTAGGGCAATGATTTTAGGACTATGATGAGATCATGCTAGTGAGACCTAAAATCTTAATAGCTCAAATCTAAAATATTTTTAGTCATTGGATCATCGAGTTAGAGATCAATGATTTTGGTAAGACTGGTACACCTTTTGTATGCTCGATGGAGAGGGTGGTTGATCTCACAACCACTTGTGTGGTGACACTAATATAAAGATGTAGGTACTCATTAGAGAATAAGTTCACTGAACTAGCCTACAAAAGAATAACTGATGGAGTCTTACAACATGTCAACAAATGGTTCTTCAGTGGAAGTGGTGCATGTAATCTTTTGATCTGAGATCACCATGGTACCTTGTGTACATAGATCCTTACTTTGGTTTATTCCCTAACACATCACTTTGAGATATGTGTGAGATATTCTGGATATGGTGAAATATATATGGAGGTTGTAAGTGGTCAATAAAGAATCGATCACTCTTTGTAGAAGGAGAGAACATCCTATGTGATCTCATAGGATGACAACTCTGAGAGTCTCTGACCAGAGCAGGGATGAATAGTAGAAATAATTTTTACTGATTCATCAATCGAGTCATCATTATCGGATCAAGATACATATGGTTAGGTATTTGGGTTTGATATATTTCCATACCCATGGTCTTTTCGGGATGTTGTATGATCGAAAGATTGAATTACATGATAACTCATCATGGAGGGATAATTTTGGTATTTTTATCAAATTTTAAATCTTTGGGGTAGTCATGATATGTTGCTAGATGTCAATCTTGACTTGTAGATTCATTAGAATTAAAAGAGTTTAATTCAAGAATCAATTAGGAAGAGTCCTAGTTTATTGAGACTCTTGCACTGACCTAATCCAATCGGATTAGGATTACGTCGAGAATTTGAGTCCACTACTGGCTAGATTTAGAACCCAATGGATCATACACAATAGAGATTTGATCTTGATCCAATCAATTTAAATTTATTATAAATTTAATGAGTTAATTAAATTGCTAGCACATAAATTAACCCAAGTTCTCAAATTGGGTTCCGTGCAAAGGTGTTTGTGCTTACCTAGACTTGTTGCCTTGACCTAATGTGATTAGGTTTGAACCTATGTTTAAATAGGTGGCTTATCTGGTTTTTAATAAAAGAGTTCCATTTAAATCCATCTTCTCCATGTCAAAACCACACAAAAATTTAAAGGTGGCATCACATTTATTTTGGGTTTGGAAGAGTCCTTCTCTTCCACTCCTCTTAATTTTCTTACATGTTCCATGCATTCCTTATTTTTGTGCACCATCAAATGGGGCCTTGGGATGTGGGACATAGAAGAGGAAGTGGAGTCCTTCTCTTGGAAGAAACTTCATGCCAAAATAAATGTGGGACGCCCCATTATTTGGCGTTGAAATGGAAAAGTCTATTTGTTGCTTCTTGAATTGATTTTGATGATTACATAGCATTTGAGGGGGTTACTAATGATTTTAGCTTGAAAAAAGATTTATTGTATTTCAGGGGCAAAATCATAATTTTATCAAGTTCTGATTCGAAAGCCTCAAGAGCAAGAACACAAGATTTGTAATCTATTGGAGGCAATTTTAATATTTTTGAATATGTATTTTGAAAGAAAATTATGTTTATATATTTGAGTCGACCCCATGAGTCGACTCCTGGCAAAAGGGGCTGAACGACACGCTGAATCCTTTGACTGGCACACTCTATGAGTCGACCCCATGAGTCGACCCTTGAGCATGAGTCGACCCTATGAGTCGATCTCTGCTACTATGTAGGCCAAAATTACAGAACAGTCACTTTCTGTTCTGTACCATAGAAGTCGACCCCATGAGTCGACTCATGAGCATGAGTCGACCCTATGAGTCAACCCCTGTGATGAAAAAATTCCATAACGGCTAGTTTTCAGCTCATTTTGGCTACATTTAATGCCCATTTAATGTGCTCTAACAGCTCTATTTCAGTCCAGATTACTCTCCACCATCATTTGAAGTTATAAGAGGCACTTAAAGGAGGGAATCAATAAGATTTTTGAAAAGATTCTTCAAGCATTCATTTTCAACCCCAAGCAAGAGCCCTCTTGAAGTTAAATAAGCTTTTATTTCAAGTTCACCAATCTCTCAAGAGCTCATTCAAGTCTTCAACCACCTTGAGAAAAATCAGAAAAGCTTGCTTCTCTTTGTGTAAAGTATATTTAAAGCTTTATTCACTCATTAAAGGAACTACATCTGTATTTTCATGTGATTAACTGTTATACTCTATTTTTGAGTTGAATTTTTGTTTTGGAAGGGTTCCAAAATATAGAAAGGTTGATTCGAACCTTGAATAGGATTATATTGGGTTGGTTTGTATCTGAAAAATAAGTGTTCTAGCTTGAAATAGCTAGAGTCGGAGGTTCTGACAATGTATTCGGGTTGAATACGATTTAGTGGATTTGAATTCCTAAGTAAGAGCTTGGGGAGTGGACGTAAGTGCAAAGTTGGCACCGAACCACTATAAATCTTTTTGTTTATGTTATACTTACTTGCTCTCCTTTTAAATTTTCTTATCTTCTTGCATTCTTGCATCCAACTTCTACACCTTGCATAAATTTTACTCTCCATATTTATCCTGCTCATTGTTAAATAATCCTCATAGTTGTAAGTTAATTTTTAAATTAAAAAAAAAACTTAATTCACCCTCCCTCTTGGATTGCATAGCTGGACAACAAGTGGTATCAGAGCTCAGTGCTCTAGCCCTACTTTGATTTAACCATCAAAGAGCTAAAGATCTATGGCAACTCAAGTTGGTGCTTCACTAGCCGAGGGGCAGTCCACCAACCGACCTCCACTTTTTAATGGGTCAAACTATACCTATTGAAAAGCTTGGATGAAAATCTTTATTCAAGCACTTGACTATGATATGTGGAGTATCATAGTAAATAGACCACACACACCCACTAGAATAATTGATGGTGTGGAATCAACCAAACCCGAAAAAGAATGGGATGAGGTTGATAAGAAAATAGCTCAACTAAATGCTAAAGCCATGAATATTTTGTATTGTGCTCTAGATGCTAATGAATTCAATCGTATTTCAACATGCATGTTAGCTAAGAAAATATGGGATAGATTAGAAGTAACTAATGAAAGAACTAATCAAGTGAAGGAATCAAAAATTAACATGCTTATGCATAAATATGAACTTTTTAAAATGGAGCATGATGAATCAATAACTGAAATGTTTACTCATTTTACTAATATTATTAATGGTCTAAAAAATCTTGATAAGTCTTATTCTAACAGTGATCTCGTGAGAAAGATTTTTAGGTCTTTATCAAGGACTTGGGAGGCCAAAGAGACTGCAATCTAAGAAGTCAAAGATCTGAATATCCTATCCTTGGAGGAGCTTCTAGGATCGCTGATGACATATGAGCTAAGCATGAAACAACACCAAGAACAAGATGTCAAAAAGAAGAGGATAATCACCCTCAAATCCACTGCTCAATCTGATGAAGAATCCGATGATATAGAAAATAAAGAGCAGGATGAAGAAATGACCCTCATTACTAGAAGGTTTAAAAAGTTTTTGAAGAAAAGAAGACAAGGAATGAGGAAGAGGCCACCTACAAAAGGAGAACATAGCAAAAAGAAGGATAAGGAGTAATCTCTTATTTGTTATGAATGCAAGAAACTAGGACACTTTAAGTCTGAATGCCCACAACAGAAGAAGGATCTCAAGAAGTATAAGAAGAAGGCCATATGGCCACATGGAGCAGAAGTGATGAGTCAAGCTCCAAAGAAGAAGACTCAAATGAACAAGCCAACTTGTACCTTATGGCACATGAAAATAAGATAAATACTAAAACTCCTATTGACTTTACCTTTGAAGAACTTCATGAAGCATTTTATGATCTAATTGATGAACTAAAGAAGCTAGGGGTAAAGAATAAAGAATTAAAATCAAAGAATCAATTTTTACTAAAAGAAAATGAGAATATTTCAAATGAAAAATCAATCCTGTCTTAAAAAAATCTGAACTTAAAAATTAAGATTGCTAAGTTAAAACTAATGGTTGAGAAGTTCACTTTAAGTTCAAATAAACTTCACATGATACTTGATAATCAAAAGGCCATTTATGATAAAACCGATCTTAGATATAACCCTTTAAAGAAACAAAAATTTTTGAAAAATATCTTTATAAACTCAGTGTATAATAAGTTTTTAAATATAACTTGCTTTAAATGTGGTAAAGTAGGACACAAATTCTATTTATATTTTTTCAATAAATCTAAAATTTTCAATATAAAGAAAATATGGGTTCCAAAAAGAACCATTATGACTAACCTAAAAGAACCCAAAAAAACTTGAGTACCTAAAGTCAAAACTTGATTCTTGTGTATAGGTGTGTCTTGCATCTCAAGGAGCAAACCAGAGATGGTATCTTGATAGCAGGTGCTCAAAACACATGACTGGTGATGAATCCCAATTTATCACACTTGATGCTAAAAATGGAGGGATGGTCACCTTTGGAGACAATGGCAAAGAAAAAATGATCGGTATAGGTAACATTGGTATCACTCTCTCTAAGTATATTGAAAATATTTTATTAGTAGATGATTTAAAATATAATTTATTAAGCATCAGTCAATTTTGTGATAAAGGATATAAAGTTATTTTTGAATCTTCAGTTTGCATAGTAACTAATCCTATTAATGAAGGCATTAAATTTGTTGGGTATAGACATGGTAATATTTATATGGTAGATTTGAATGATCTTTCCAAAATAAACATGCAATGCCTAGTAGCCTTGAATGCGAAGATTAATGAGACTAGTTGGCTTTGGCATCGTAGGCTTGCACATATTAGCATGCATTCACTTTCAAAACTTATTAAAAAAGAATTGGTTATCGGCTTACCCAAATTGAATTTTGAAAAAGATAGAATTTGTGATGCATGCCAAATGTGTAAACAAACACGAGTCTCATTCAAATCTAAAAATATTATTTCAACTTTTAGGCCATTAGAACTATTACACATGGATTTATTTGGACCCATTAGAACTACTAGTCTAGGTAGAAAATGATATAGTTTTGTAATAATTGATGATTTCTCTCATTTTACATGGATCTTCTTTTTGGCACATAAGGATAAAATTTTTCATGTTTTCTTAAAATTTTATTGAAAAATTACAAATGAAAAAAGTTTTTCAATTCAAAATATTCGAAGTGATCATAGACCAAATTTAAAAATCAAAATTTTGAAAAGTTTTGTGATGAAAAAGGTATTGACCACAACTTTTCAACATCTAGGACACCCCAACAAAATGAGGTAGTAGAAAGAAAAAATAAAACTCTTGAAGAAATGGTCCATACTATACTATGTGAAAGCAACCTTCCAAGATATTTTTAGATGGAAGCAATTAACACGGCATGTTACATATTAAATCATGCTTTAATTAGATCAATTTTAAAGAAAATTCCTTATGAGCTTTGGAAAGAAAGAAAATCAAACATTGCATATTTTCATATTTTTGGTTGTCGATGTTTTATTTTGAACAATGGTAAAGAAAGACTAAAAAAAATTGATGCTAAATCTGATGAAGCGATTTTTTTTGGTTACTCCTCTTCTAGCAAAGCTTTTAGAGTTTTCAACAAAAGAACTTTAATAGTAGAGGAGTCAATACATGTTATTTTTGATGAAACTAACGATCTTCCTTCAAGGAAGAATGAAGGTATTGATGATGTAGATCCTCTTATAGAAGGGATGAAGGAGATCACTCTAAAAGACTCAACCATTCAAGATGATGAAGAACATAAAAATAAACAGGATGAGGAAGGTGAAGAACAACAAGAACAACCTCTAGGTATAAATGATCTATCCAAAGAATGGAGGTATGATCACAATCATCCCGAAGAACTAATCATTGGTGATCCTACACATGGTGTAAGAACCCGCTCTTCACTTAGAGATGCATTCAATCATTTTGCTTTTATCTCTCATCTTGAACCTAAAACCATAGATGAAGCTGAAAAAGATTATAATTGGATAAACGCAATGCAAGAAGAACTTAATCATTTTGAAAGAAATAATGTATTGACTTTAGTTTTAAGATCTAAAAATTATTCAATAATTGGCACAAAATGGGTATATAGGAATAAATTGGATGAACAAGAAAATGTGATAAGAAATAAAGCGAGATTAGTTGCAAAAGGTTATAATCCAGAAGAAGAAATTGATTTTGATGAGACCTTTGCACCTGTTGCTAGATTAGAAGCAATTAGACTTCTACTTGCATATGCTTGCTTTATGAATTTTAAGTTATTCCAAATAGATGTCAAAAGTGCTTTTCTAAATGGATATATTGCTGAAGAAGTTTATGTAGAACAACCTTCAGGTTTTAAAAATTATACTTTTTCTAATCATATTTTTAAATTAAATAAAGTATTATATGGTTTGAAACAAGCACCTAGGGCTTGGTATGAAAGGCTAAGCAAATTTTTGCTTAATAATAATTTTTCAAGAAGAAATGTAGACACAACCCTTTTCATTAAAAAAAATCAAAATGATATATTAGTTATACAAATATATGTTGATGATATTATTTTTGGGTCTACTAATGAAACTCTTTATCAAGATTTTGCTAAGCTCATGCAGGGGGAGTTCGAGATGAGCATGATGGGAGAACTTACATTCTTCCTCGGACTCCAAATCAAATAAACAAAGGAAGGAATCTCCATCACCCAAAGCAAGTACACAAGAGAACTACTCAAAAGATTTAGAATGGAGAACTCCAAAGCAATTGGTACACTCATGAGCCCATCATGTAAGCTTGACAAGGATGAAGGAGGTAAAAATGTAGACTTAAAATTTTATAGAGGCATGACTGATTCTTTATTGTATTTAACTGCTAGTAGACTAGATATTATGTTTAGTGTTTATCTTTGTGCTCGCTTTTAATCAAATCTGAAAGAATCTCACTTGAATGCAGTTAAAAGAATCCTTAGATATTTAAATGGTATACAAACTCTAGGACTATGGTATTCTAAAGACTCATCAATTGATTTGATAGGATATTCAGATGTCGATTTTGCTGGATGTAGATTAGATAGAAAAAATACTAGTGAAACTTGCTAATTTTTTGGAGTTAACTTAATCTCTTGGTTTAGCAAGAAGTAAAACTTGGTAGCACTGTCTACGACCGAGGTCGAATACATTGCAGCTGAAAGTTGTTGTGCTCAAATCTTGTGGATTAAGCAACAACTTGAAGACTTTAGCATCAAACTCAATAAAATTCCCATAAGATGTGATAACACCAGTGCTATAAATCTAACTAAAAATCCAATTCAGCATTCTAGATCAAAACATATTGAAATTAGGCATCATTTCATAAGAGAACATGTCCAAAATAAAGATATAATTCTTGATTATGTTTGTACTGAATAACAATTGACTGACATCTTTACCAAGGTCTTAAGTGAAGATAGATTTTGTAAAATTAGGAGAGAACTAGGAAACTTTGATCCATCAGCTTAAGTATCTCTCTGATTCTAAATTTTTAATGCCAAAAATTCATTGAACCAAATCTATTAAGCTCAATTCTCATTTTTCTTAAGAGCTCAAAACTATCATTCACATGATCAATATTTGGGTAAACATCCTTCTCTTAGAGTTTTAAATTTTTTTAAAATTGTCCCATCATTCTTTTGAATTTTTCTGTGCCATGAGTCGACCCCCAGGATTGACCCTAGGGTAATCTTGTAATTTTATCAAAATCCTTCGGGCACTCTCTTTTTATTGGGAATTTTTTCTTGAGCTGACTCAGCCCTTCGTCTTCTTCCTTCCACCAAACCAAAAGCTCTCCATCTCTTCTCCCTCAAGCCAAAGATTTCTCTCGAATATCTTCTCCCATCGATTTTCACTCTTCAAAATTGCCCATTTAGGAACCAAGTTCCTCTCCTCTTCCTTCTTCATTTGGGGTGGTTCGAGCTTGCCCTAGACTCTACCCATCTTCTCCAAATTGGCACATCAGCTCTCCAAAATCTTTGCCTTTCCACTAAAATCTTTTTCTCTCTCCCTCACATTTAGTCTCCAAAGCTCTGTGCAAGTCCTTCTTATGCAAATGGCTCCCAAAATGAAGCTTCCACAGAGGAGAAAATCTGTTCGTGGGTTGGAAGAGAGTGTGCGCAGAAAGAGATTAGCAGCTGAGCCCTCTCCTGCTCCAATCTCTGCTCCAAGTCCTGCTTCAGCTTCCACTTAGTCCCCAATCAGCCCAAGCAAGGTACCTCTCTCTGATCAAAAAGTGGAACCCAAGAAAAATATTGATTTTAAGTTTTTTGAAAAAGAAGGGTTCACTATTGGATCAAAGATTAAGTATCAAGGATGAAAATTTTACTGCTCTTTAAAGAAAAATACTTATGTTGATCTAGTCAGGAAATTTTACTTAAATTTGAGCTATAGCAATGAAACAGTGAAATCTACAGTAAAAGGTTGTTGGTGCAAAAATTTGCTTGCGCCGGAGAAGCTGGAGTCGGGGAAGCCGCGGTCGCCGCCCGGACCTGCAAGGGAAGTCTAAACCGGAGGTGGGGTTGCTCCGGCAAGACCCTCCGATGCTCAAGTCAGTTTTCTGCCTCAACAAGAATGGAGTGCTCGAACGGAGAATTTAGCAGAGTTTTGAGATAAGGAAGAATGAGCTTAAAGAATAACGTATCTGGATCCCCCTTTTATAGGCGGAGGAGGCAACAGATTGATGGCGACGTTTGTAACCGCCTGGTAGTGGGCACCCATGGTCAGGGGAATTGATTGCGAAAGATAATGGAGTAGACACGTGGTCATCACCTCGACCCACCACGTGGAATCTGTTATGAGGGGTGGAGCAGCATCCGTTGTCAGCGGACAGGAGAATCGCATGGTATCCGTTGCAGGAGGTGGAGCAGGTTCGTGGCCGTCACTGTGGCCTGCCAGGGGATAGTGGAGCTGTGCGGAGTCCGCCACAGGAAGTGGAGCAGGGCGGCTATGGGCTCTTCAACTTTTTGCCGCTTGAGGGGTGCAGCTGATGTGCTGATTGCCTCCTGCCGGGATTCCCCCGAGATGACGTTGACAGAATCCGACGAAGACTGGTCATTCGGCCACCCTTTACCAGCAACCATAGCCGGAGGTAGTTGTGCAGAAACCTCGCGAGAGGGCATCGGATGGGGAAAAGAGGATTGGATGCCAGAAAAGATGGCCAGAAGCGGGTCCGTTGAGCGCTCCTTCAAGAACAAGGGTGCTGCGAAGACACGCACCCTTCCTCTAGCGCCAATCCTGTTGGTGCAAAAATCCGCTTGCTCCGGAGAAGCTGGAGTCGGAGAAGCCACGGTCGCCGCCGGGACCTGCAAGGGAAGTCTAAACCGGAGGTGGGGTTGCTCCGGCAAGACCCTCCGATGCTCAAGTCAGTTTTCTGCCTCAACAAGAATGGAGTGCTCGAACGGAGAATTTAGCAGAGTTTTGAGATAAGGAAGAATGAGCTTAAAGAATAACGTATCTGGATCCCCCTTTTATAGGTGGAGGAGGCAACGGATTGATGGTGATGTTTGTAACTGCCTGGTAGTGGGCACCCATGGTCAGGGGAATTGATTGCGAAAGATAATGGAGTAGACACGTGGTCATCACCTCGACCCACCCCTCATAACAGATTCCACGTGGTGGGTCGAGGTGATGACCACGTGTCTACTCCATTATCTTTCGCAATCAATTCCCCTGACCATGGGTGCCCACTACCAGGCGGTTACAAACGTCGCCATCAATCCGTTGCCTCCTCCACCTATAAAAGGGGGATCCAGATACGTTATTCTTTAAGCTCATTCTTCCTTATCTCAAAACTCTGCTAAATTCTCCATTCGAGCACTCCATTCTTGTTGAGGCAGAAAACTGACTTGAGCGTCGGAGGGTCTTGCCGGAGCAACCCCACCTCCGGTTTAGACTTCCCTTGCAGGTCCCGACGGCGACCGCGGCTTCCCCGACTCCAGCTTCTCCGGCGCAAGCAGATTTTTGCACCAACAAAGGTATTGATGTTATTCTTGATCCAGTACATTTGAGACATATACTGCATTTGCCTTGTGAAGGCTATACCAATATGGAGCTCCCTATTAAAGAAGAAGGAATTAATGTTATCTTAGGGAGAACTTATATTGGAAGTCTAAATAAATTGAAAGCAAAAATTCTTTCTGTTGAGATGAGGCTGTTACATCACTTGGTAACCAAACTGTTTGTCCTTAAGAGTGGTAGACATGACCTTCTATCTGGTAGAGACATTTGCATTATGTACCATGTGATCACCCAAATCCCCCTGAACCTTCCAGCATTGATGTTTGAGGCCATGAGGGAAACCCTAAACAGATCCAAGGCTCACTTGCCTTTTGGTATGGCACTCACCTTAGTTTTTAGAAGGTTCAGAATCAATTTTGAGGGGGAGATAGTTGCTAGACTATCTTATTTTGACACCATCAACCACCACACACTGCATCGTATGGGTTTCTTTAAGACTGATGGCGATTGGACAAAGGGTGTTGAGGAGAGAGCAGAGGATAGATCAGAGGAGGAGGAACCATCTTCACCTCTTTGTGATCACAGAGCATCCTCAGATATTCAGTTCATATCTGATCATGAGGCTGGTCTTTCAGAGTCTGTGAGGAGGCATGCTTCAGCTCCACAGTCAGAGAGTAGGGCACATCCTTTAGAGTTTAGACTAGCAGATGGTTAGATTGAGATGATATCCCAGCATGTTGCCTCTATTCTATCTCAGCAGTTTGCGACTTCTATCTTTGCTCAGAGATCGACATCCTAGGGTGACTCAGACCAGACTCTGATCCCTCACATTTCTACTATTTTTTAGATGCTTACTGATCAGTCGGTACGCATTGAGCAGCTTGAGGGATATATTTTGAGATTGACAGACAGAGTATTGACTTGCAGGGGCAACTATTAGCTTTAGCCCATCTCCAACCGCATGAGGATATCACAGAGGTCTCAGACCTATCTGCAGAGACGGCTAGACTTCGAGTACTTTTAGAGAATGGCTTTGACTTCTTGAGGAGAGAGATCAGGGGCTCCAGTGAGAATGCTTCTACTTAGTTCAGTGCCCTGATGCAGTCTGTATCGAGAGCCTTGGATCTTTTGGACACCATCAGACTTTTCCTTATTGCACAGTCTGTAGCTTCTCAGGCTCCAGGATCCTCTCACCCCTCTACTCGTGCTGGTACCTCTACCCATGGCCGAGGCAGACATGGTCGAGATCGTGCTCGTGGACTTGATCCTACATCTCCTCACCCTATCTCTGATTCTTTAGATTCTGATCCCTCTAGCCATGATATCTATTAGATCTAGATTAGTTTGTCTACTATGTTTAGGATCTATCTTATGGACCTTGTATTTGTTGGCTAATTAACTCTTGGATAGTTTCTATCCATGACTTTTGTATTTTGAGTTGTCTCATATGTATTGGGACACCTTTTATATTTAGTCACTTTTGAATATATATATATATATATATATATATATATATATATATATATATATATATATATATATATGTGCTTTGACTTTCAATGAATGTCTATGAATGTGATCAAATTAAATTATTTTAATTATGAGATATGAAAAATAACCCATATTAGTACTAAAAAATACTATGAATTACAATATCTTCTAGATGAGCAAATTGATATATCCTTTATGTTTGCTATGTTGAGGGGGAGTAGAGAAATAAGCAATCAAAGAAGGGGGCTAAAGAAGTAAAATATGGTATCAAAAAGGAGGAGTAAAAAAAATATATCCTTTTTGTCATCTTTTTTTTTTCTTTTCTCTATCCTTAAAATTCCTTAAGATCTTAATTGATGCTATCAAAAAGAGAGAGTAAAAAAAATTTATCCTTTCAAGATCCCTTAAAAGGAGGAGTAGAGAATCTTAATTGATGCTATCAAAAAGGGGGAGTAGAGAATCAAAATCGAATTTGAGCAATAAGTAATAAAGAAATGAGCAATAAGCAATAAAGAAATGAGCAATAAGCAATAAAAAATTAGTAATAAGCAAAATTGTTAAGTAAATGTGTCAAAGAACCAAAATCGTCAGCTCTTTTTTTATCTAATTTTTAAAGCAAATGAACTTATAAGCAAATTTTAAATTGATCTTCAAATTGCTTATGATGTATTTCATTCAAATACTTGGCTATGATATTGAAGTGATGCATCTTCATAAATTTGAAATTTATTTTCAATGCTTTATATATGCTTTTGCTTAAGTATTTTATCATTATCAAAAAGAGAGAGATTATTGCTCCTTAAATTGATTTTGATGATTACAAAGTATTTGAGGGGGTTACTAATGATTTTGATTTAAAAAAAGATTTATTGTATTTCAGAGGCAAAATCATAATTTTATCAAGTTTTGATTCGGAAGCCTCAAGAGCAAGACATAAGATTTGTAATCTATTGGAGGCAATTTTAATATTTTTGAATATATATTTTAAAAAAAATTATATTTATATATTTGAGTTGACCTCATGAGTCGACTCATGGTAAAAGGAGCTGAACGGCACGTTGAATCCTTTGGCTGGCACACTCTGTGAGTCGACCCCATGATTCGACCCTATGAGTCAACCTCTATTGCTGTGTAGGCCAAAATTGTAGAATAGTCATTTTCTGTTCTATGCCACAGAAGTCGATCCCATGAGTCGACTCATGAGCATGAGTCGACCCTATGAGTCGATTCCTGTGATGGAAAAATTTCATAACGGCTAGTTTTCAGCTCGTTTTGGCTGCATTTAATGCCCATTTAATGTGCTTTAACAGCTCTATTTCAGCCCAGATTACTCTCCACCATCATTTAAAGTTATAAAAGGCACTTAAAGGAGGGAATCAATAAGGTTTTTGAAAAGATTCTTCAAGCATTCATTTTCAACCCCAAGCAAGAGCCCTTTTGAAGTTAAAGAAGCTTTTATTTCAAGTTCACCAACCCTTCAAGAGCTCATTCAAGTCTTCAACCACCTTGAGAAAAATTAGAAAAGCTTGCTTCTCTTTGTGTAAAGTATATTTAAAGCTTTATTCACTCATTAAAGGAGCTACATCTGTATTTCCATATGATTAACTATTATACTCTATTTTTGAGTTGAATTTTTGTTTTGAAAGGGTTCTAAAACGTGAAAAGGTTGATCTGAACCTTGAATCGAAATGTATTGAGTTGGCTTGTACCCAAAAAATAAGTGTTCTAGATTTGAATAGCTAGAGTCGGAGGTTCCAACGTTGTATTTGGGTTGAATATGATTTAGTGGATTTGAATTCTCAAGTAGGAGCTTGGGGAGTGGACGTAGGTGCAAGATTGGTACCGAACCACTATAAATCTTTTTGTTTGTGTTGTGCTTACTTGCTCTCCTTTTAAATTTTCTTATCTTCTTGCATTCTTGCATCCAACTTCTACACCTTGCATAAATTTCACTCTCCATATTTATCCTGCTCATTGTTAAATAATCTTCATAGTTGTAAGTTAATTTTTAAATTTAAAAAAAAAAACTCAATTCACCCCCCCTCCCCTCTTGGGTTGCATAGCTGGGCAACACCATTTCACATTGGACTCTTATTTCTTTTCATCTTCTCCACACATTTCTAATTCATCAAGTCATCAGATGACCCTTGGAATTTTGTGTGGAGAAAATCAATGCAGGGGTAAAATGGTAATTTTAAAACTTTTTCAAAATCACTATTCTACAGTAAAAATTATTAATTAATCTAATTAATTAATAAAAATTTACCCTACACTAGGATCTAAATATGATATATAGCATGCATGCATTTAAATTTGAAATTTGAATTTGAACAGTAAACACTTTACTGTAATGTGTTCAGAACATAATACCTTTATGCGGATAGTAGATCGCCGTAATCTGATCACCGTCGGGAGAGTCTGATCATCGTGATGCAGTCACACAGTGTGTCTAGCCTCTGCTGATCATCCATATGAAGCTCCTGGTCTGATCGACTCCTCACGAGTGCTAGCTCGTTGTAGAGCCCTTTCGACGGCCGATACTGATAGAACTCCTTCGATCGATGTCTGTCAATTTTTTGGATACTTCAGATCATCAGCGGATGTGCTTGAGAGGATGTTGAAGATCTTCCTAAAATTTTGTGGGCTCACGATACTCGTAGCTCACCTTCTCACTTTCCAAACTCCAGGTTGAAACATTGAAGAACTCACTGAAACCCTGCGCACACTTTTTCTTTCTTTTCTTTCTTTTTATCTCAGAAGGATAATGACCTTCACCTTGCACACAAGGATTCCTCATGCCCAGATTTTCTCTCCAAAATTTTTTTTGCAGACGCCCCACTCTTCTCCACCTTTTAAAACAATGTCAAACATCTAATCCATGTGAGAGGATAAAGATGAGTAATTGCATATTTGAATTCAAATCAAATTTTGAATTCAAATGGAAACCAATTTATCCCTATCCACTAAGGGCATGAGAAGAGGAGGGCGTGGCTTAATTTGTGTGTGAGTGATTTCATGAGAAACATTTTCTTGTGTAATAAATGGGGCATTAAAGAAGGATAAGGTCAAGGCGCTAAGATTGGTTGCTCATTCAAATTCAAACTTTGTTTTGAATTTGAATGGCCAACCAATCATCCTTATCCACTCATTTGGTGCATTAAAGTAGGGCATGAGGAGGGCTTTGCATGAGGAAAAATTCATGAGAACTTCCTTCTCGTGAATTCAAATGGGTGCAGTGGAAGTGAGGTGGTGCAGGGAGAATGGGTCAAGGTGGTTTCATTATTTAAACCAACCTAATTGAACCAAATAAGTTAGGCCCAATTAGACTAATTTAAACCCAACTAAATTAGGCTTAATTAGGCTCAATAAAATTTTAATCAAATCAGAAATTGATTAAGCCCAACCCCTGATCAAATTAGGGACCAAACCATCTCGACGATTAGGTCAACTCTTAACCTAATCGGGTCAAACCCAACTAAATCCAATTCAATTGGACTTGATCCAAAATTAATTACTCAATCAAATTGAGTTAATTAGTGATCAAATCACTAATTAAACCTCTCATAAATATTGAGTTCAAATTTGATGGGTAATTGGGCATCAGAATTCATTGATATGTAACCCTGATCGAAGAATCCTAAACCAGTAGGACTCTTGACCCCAGTACCCAAAATGTGTGGAATTCGTGATCAAAGAATCTTGATTCTCGATCATAGAATTTTAGACATGAAGGACTCTTCACCAGCTATCAGATCAGATAGGAACCTCTAATGTGTGTGACCCCGCAGGTTCGAACCTAAGCCGGTAGCACAGGAACCAATTCCTGTACTAATCGAAGTGACCATCTAGCAATGGTACCCGATGATCGGATAGGTCGAATGGTCGCAATCGCAATACTTAGAACCTACGTGAATATGGTTACTGTATAATTCATCCTTTTTGACCTCTGTGTTTAGGATGACTCAAGGTTAAACTGTCAACCCTGATTAGATCATTCGAATCGTGCTCAACTCAAACAGTCCTGTGACTTCTCACAAAGACTACCCTGGCTAAGGTTTTGTTAAATTGAAACACGACTGTACACAGCTCCTAAACTGGAGTGGTCAATCCCATCTTGACACACGCATCGACAAGTCAAGTACTTGACTACACCCAGTAGCCTTCCGTCACTGAATTAAAAATTCAGGTAGTCCAGTGCCTAAGTGCACTGAGTTGCTTGCAAGTCACTGTGGCGGTCTCAGGTCGGAGGGATATTTATACCCATATTCTATTAGAGTAAATCTTGATAGCAGAAATAGCTCCAGAGTCGGTCACGTTCAGTGCAGATGTATCCTTACATCTCACCTGTATGCCATACCAGTGTCTCCACACTCATTGGTTAAGAGGACAACCAACCTATATGGCACACAACGACCTATGCTTGATAAACGTTGTCATCCTTGGTAACAACGTATCATTTGATCGTGAACAGATTTAAGGACTAAACGATAAATCCTCCTTTGTTGAGTCTAAATAGTCCTAAGGACTTCACCACAACATAAGAGTTCATTAGAAGATGAAATATTTTGTGATGAAAAATACAAAAATAATTTTTATTAATTCATAATTCATGTATATATACAAAAATGAGTACAACCGTCAACAGACTGTCGATTGGCTTTGGGATACTATTCCCAACAATCTGTCACTTGGCCTAAAGCCAATCGGTGCAGTATTTAATACCCATCTTTGACTTGTAGTCATCAAACTCCTTCACCGCAATGGCTTTAGTGAATGGATCGGTCAGGTTCTCCTTCCCATCGATCTTCTGAAGGTCGACGTCACCTCGATCCATAATTTTCTGGATGAGATGGTAGCGGTGTAGAATATGCTTCGTCTGCTGGTGTGCCTTCGATTTCTTCGCCTGAGCAATGGCTCTAGAGCTGTCATAGTAGAGCAGAACTGGACCAACAAGGGAGGGTGCTACTCCGAGCTCGGTGATGAACTTCCTCAGCCACACCGCTTCTTTGGCAGCATCTGATGCAGCGACATACTCCGCCTCACAAACTGAATCAGCCATAGTGTGTTGCTTGGAACTCTTCCCACAGATAGCCCCACCATTAAGGGTAAAAATAAATCCCGACACACTTTTGCTATCATCGTGATCAGACTGGAAACTAGAGTCTGTAAACCTTATAAGTCTCAAGTTCGATTCACCATAAACAAGCCACTGATCCTTAGTATTTCTTAAATACTTCAGGATGGTTTTAACAACCTTCCAATGATTCTTTCCTGGATCAGATTGGTATCTACTCACTACCCCTAGTGAGTATGCCACTCTAGTCATGTACATGTCATGGCGTACATGATAGATCCCACTGTCGAAGCATATGGAATCCTATCCATACGCTCTCTCTCTTGAGGTGTTGTCGGACAATCCCTCTTCGAGAGAGAAATTCCATGGCCTATCGATAGATAGCCTTTCTTAGAATTCTCCATACTGAACCTCTTCAGCATAGTATCTATGTACGTAGACTGGGATAAACCAAGCAATCTTTTAGATCTATCCCTATAGATCCTCATCCCTAGGATGTAGGAAGCTTCTCCCAAATCCTTCATGGAGAACTATGATGACAGCCAAATCTTTATTCCCTGTAATGCAGGGACATCATTCTCGATAAAGAGAATATCATCCACATACAATACAAGAAATACCACTATTGGACCATTAGCCCACTTATAAATACAGGACTCTTCTCCATTCTTAACGAAGCCATACATCTTGATCGTCCTATCAAAACATATGTTCCAACTCTGGGATGCCTGCTTAAGTCCATAAATGGACCTCTGTAGTCTGCACACCTTAGACTCATCAGTGGATGTGAATCCTTCAGGTTGTATCATATACACCTCTTCATCCAGCTCTCTGTTTAGGAAAGCTGTCTTCACATCCATCTGCCAGATTTCATAGTCCAGATGGGCAGCTATCGCAAGCATAATCCGAATGGATTTGAGCATTGCCACAGGAGAAAATATCTCGTCATAGTCTATACCATAACGTTGACGATACCCCTTGGCAATCAAACGGGCTTTATAGGTTTCCACCTTTCCATCTGCGCCCCTCTTCCTCTTGAAGACCCACTTACACCCTATGGGTTTTACTCCTTCGGGTGGGTCAACCAATGTCCACACATCATTGACCTTCATGGACTTCATTTCAGATTTCATGGCCTCTAGCTATTTCTCAGAGTCGGGTCTCTGCATTGCATCCATGTAGGTGATCGGATCCTCATCATTTTCATCAAGTTCGATAGGATCGTCGTCCCGGACCAAGAAACCATAGTATCTATCCGGTTGACGTGGTACTCTACCAGATCTCCTTAAGGGTGCTTGAACAATAGGCTCCTGATCTGATCTAATCAAATCTGGTTCAGGTTCAGCAACTTGCATTGGATTTTCCACCTGTCGAATTTCGTCAAGTTCGATCTTAGAGGCAACAGTCCCTTCACCAAGGAACTCCCTTTCCAAAAAGATTACCTTAAGGCTGACAAACACTTTTTGCTCATCAGCTAGGTAGAAGTAATACCCTTTGGTCTCTTTTGGGTATCCTATAAAATTACACTTGTCAGATCTAGGTCCAAGCTTATCCTAATTAAACATTTAATATAAGCCGGACACCCCCAAATCCTAAGGTGCGAATGTACTGACTTACGTCCTATCCATATCTCATATGGCATTTTGGTTATAGACTTACTCAGAACCCTATTTAGAAGGTAACAAGCCGATTCGAGTGCATATCCCTAAAGGGAGATTGGCAGACCAGCAAACCCCATCATGGATCGAACCATGTCCAACAAGGTCTGATTTCTCCTTTCAGACACACCATTATGTTGTGGTGTTCCAGGAGGTGTCCACTGAGAGAGAATCCCATTCTCCCCAAGATATGTCAGAAAATCATTAGAAAGGTATTCACCTCCTCGATCAGATCGAAGAGTTTTAATACACTTTCTAGTTTATTTTTCTACCTCATTTCGGAATAGTTTGAACATTTCAAATGACTCCAACTTATGCTTCATTAAATAGACATACCCATACCTCGATAGGTCATCTTTGAAGGTTATGAAGTAGAAATTTCTACCTTTTGCACTTGAGCTCATGGGTCCACATACATCAGAATGTACCAGAGCCAAGAGTTCACTGGCTCGCTCACCTTTTCCAGTAAAAGGTGACTTGGTCATTTTACTAAAAAGATAAGACTCACAGGTTGGAAGTGATTCATAATCACCTACTTTAAGAATTTCTTCTTGAACCAACCTATTTATCCTGTTCTTATTGATATAACCTAGCCTACAGTGCCAAAGGTAGACTTCTGACACATTATTTATTATAGGGCATTTATCGAAGGTTTGAACCATATTAACAGGTTGTGATAGCAAGTAAATTCCATTATTAAGTTGTCCAACAAACATTGTAACACCATTCAAAATGATATTGTAAATATTTCTTTTTATTAAAAATTGATAACCGTTCATGGCCAAAAGGCCTACAGAAATAATATTTAATAAAAAGCTTGGACAATAGTAACATTCACTCAGAATTATATTTCAAGAATTGATTACAAGGTTCATGATTCCTAATGCTAGAACTAAAACTTTGCTTCCATCTCCAACATTCAGGAATCTCTCACCTTCATCAAATCTCCTACTGACCTGCAGACCCTGCATCGAATTGCAAATATGATAAGGGCTTCCGATATCCAATACCCAGACAGTAGTACCACAAATGAAAAAGTTGCAAGGTGTTATCATATAAGTACCTTGCTTCTTCTTCGGCCTGTTTGGGTCCAGTGAGGCAATGTATAAAGGACAGTTTCTCTTTCAGTGCCCCTGCTTCTTGCAAAAGAAGCACTCTGCCTGGCTCTGGTCGGGCTTGCACTTCTTGGTCTGACCCTATGCAGACATCCCAGCATGCGGCTGCACCTTCTTCTTCTTCTTCTTCTTATTCTTCTTCCCTTTCTCAAAGGGTCGACGATCAAAAGAAGACCCTCCCACAATATTTACCAACTCCTTATGGAGCTGGTGGCCTTCTCAAAGTTCTGCAGCAACCCCAACAAGCCATGGTAGTTCACTGCAGGCTTTGTCATTCGAAAATGAGTAAGAAAGGGAAGGTAGGACTTGGGCAGAGAATTAAGGATTGCATCCTTACTGAGCTGCTCATGCAGGGGAAAGCCCAGTTTACTTAGGCACTCAATTATTTCGATCATGTACAGTACATGATCAGTGACTGAGGCTCCATCCCTCATTCGAGCATTGAAAATGGCACAACTAGTTTTGTGCCTTTCAACATCGTCAGGCATGCCAAAGGAGTCTTTCAACATTTGAAGCATCTCCTGTGGTTGGGCGTTCTCGAACCTGTGGCTGAACTCATCATTCATTGCCGCCAGCATAATGCACTGAACATTGGTGCGGTCGTTGAGCCACTTCTGGTAAGTGTCTCGGACCACCCCTCTAGCGTTCGAGGCTGGCTCCTCAGGTGCCGGATCCGTTACTACATAAAGGATCCGCTCATGCTCAAGGATGATTTTTAATTTTTGATACCAGCTATCGAAATTAGATCCCATAAGCTTGTCATTATCTAATAATGATCGGAGTGAAAAGATAGTGGCCATAGCTGCATAAAGGAAAATCAGACCCATATTAGTACATAAATTATTAATACTAAAGACTTGGACTTTGGTCTAAAGTTTCTCCCAGTATTTTTATGAATTGGTAGCCTCAACCTCCAGTTCGAGGAATTACTTTAATTCTTTAGTGGGTACTAGAATCCACACAGACTACACATGAGCCCAACTTTGGTTGGTCAACCCATGTGCATCTATGGGTAGGTTCATAACCAGTTATTTTTCTAAACAACTTCTAATAATTGATTTTGCCCCTGAACCTAATCAGTAGGCTTTGGCCTCCACTAAAAAGATCTGGTTAGGTCCAACCATTAACATGATTTGATTTGGTGAATCAGACCTATAAATGATCAGGTCTGACTTTGGCCGGCCAATCTGACCACCATCAGAAAGACTCAAACCAAATTATCATATTATGAATGATAATTTCATTAGTCAATAAGCACCAGGCCTTTGGGCCTCCAATGATTATTAAACTAATGGACTCATTATCACTCACTTAATGGGTAAAAGGAATATGCCCTACAAGCCAATCAAAATTTGTATTTTGATGGGTTTTCCTTGTAATCTTTCAGACTTATGTATTGACTCTTTAAATAATAAAAGGCATTTTCATCATATGTTGCATCTTACTTTAGTAATGATTTTGATGAACTCCATAAATCAAGAAAATAGGTTTAGGGTTATGATGAGATCATATTTATGAGACCTAAAATCCTAAAAATCTTGATTTAGAATATTTTTAGTCATAGGAGCATTGAGTAGGAGATCAATGTTCCGGATAGATTAGCACTTTCTATGTATGATCAATGGAGAGGGTGGCAGATCTCATATGCCACTTGTGTGAGACACTAATACAAGGAAGTGGGTGCTCATTAGAGAATGAGTTCACTGAATTGATCCGACTTAAGAAACATCTTATGAAATTTACTTACCTGTCAAGAGATGTTTTCTTATAGTGGGAGTTGTGCATGTAATCCTTTGACCTGAGACTACCATAGAACCTTGTATACATGAATCCATATTTTTTGGTTCATACTCATTCATGACTTAGTCATGTACGGGGTGTTCTAGATATGGTAGAATGTGTATGGAGGTTGTGAGTAGGTCAACATGGAATCGATCACTCCTGGTAAGAGGAAATTGCATCCTACTTGTTCTGATCGATTGATGATTCAGGAAGCCTTTGATCAAAGCAAAATAAAAATTAGAAAGAGTTTCTAATATTAAATCATCATATAAGATTGAGAGAAATATGAGTATGATATTGGATTTGACATCATTCCATATCCAGAGTCATATTCGGGGTGCAGGGAGATCGCAGGATCAAATTGCACGATAACTTTCCACTGAAGGGTATTTTTGGTATTTTCATCAAAAATTTTATATCTTCTAGATAGACATGATACGTTGCTAGACATCAATCTTATCTTATGGGTTTGATCGAATTAAAGAGTTTAATTCAATTACCAATTAGAAAGAGTTCTAATTGCTGAAATCGGGTTAGCTCGATTGGATCTAGATCGGTTAGATTAAATTCTAATCAAATCAAATTGACTTGAACTCAGACCTATTGCTAGCTAGATGTGGAACCCAATGGGTCACACACAAAGGATATTGATCAGGGGTCTAATTGGATTAGATCATGTTTGCAAAATTGACATGCTAGCACATGTTGCAAAAAACTAGCTCCTTTTTTCGAATCGGGTTTAAAATTGATTCCAGATTGGGCTAATTAAAGCCAAATTAATTCAAATAAATTTTGTATTTGTGTTGGTTCAGCCCTTTTCGGAATGTACCAAAATTTTGGAGTAAGGAAACCAATTCTCCATGAGTCAATAATTTTTCTTGTGCGTAGGTGCAGTTTTTGTGTGCAGAAATAGTTTTCGCATCCCATGAGATGGGACGCCTCATCCTTGAGCTTATCCTATGTTCTTTGATGGAATAAATTTTTAACTGATTCTTAACTTTATTTTGAGCATCATAAATTTTTTTTAAGTTAAAATTCCTTCTGGTTTAATCGTGAAAATTTGTTGAAGTTGAAAATCCTGTCAGCCTGATCCATGCACCTGACCAAGAGTCCAACTTGTGAAGGACTCTAACCCATTTGTCACACCACTTTTTAATCTGAATTTTTTTTCCATGACATTCTCATATTAGCACCTTAATGTTTGGCCATTGGATGGACAAAATTATGTTGATGGGTGGTGGAAAAAAATTATGCCATGTGGAGCTGCGTGACTCATCAGAGAATCATCGAGAAAAATGTTCCGAAGAGTCCTTCTGCATGAAGCATCTCTTGGATTTTTTTCTGATGATTTCCATGTGTCAAAAACTTCTATATAGGCATGAGAATTCATCAGGAGGTGTGAAATTTTCTGATGGATGCGAGATGGTGCGTGGAAGGGGCACGAAAAATTCCTGAAGGCAACCCATCGCTAAGTATTTAAAGGGGGGTGCGTCGGGGGATTGGATTCATTCAGATTTCCAATTTTTCCTTTCTTTCTAACATCCTCTCCCTATTGTCCAATTAGTATCTTCCTTCTCTTGTTAGGACAAGTCCAAAAATAGAAAGGACAAGTCCGATTTTAGGACAAGAGTCTAGGAAGAGAATTAAGGAAGACAAGGAGAGAAGAAAGGTAGGGATAGGAAGCTAGGAGAAGAGGAAGAGCATCTTGAGGTCCTGGTGTTCAAGAAAATTCTCAGAGTGAAAATTTTAGAGGAAGAATCATCTCAAAGAGTTGGTATCCTGATCATAGCTCTGTGTGGATCACCGTTGGAGGGCGAACACTTGGGCGCCTGGTGGAGGTTCTGCCGAAATTTGGATTAAGCGTTGCTAGTATTCTTCTATAACTTAAATTTAATCTTGAATTTATGTTATATATGATTGTTAATCATCAAGAAGATACTGGTTTAAGGGTTTAATATTTAGGATTTCTTTATTAAAATTTTGAAATCCATTATGTTTCCACTGTGCATGCCCACTCTGAAACCCTACAGTGGTATCAGAGCCGGCCTTGTTTGGTTCAATCATATATACATAATATTTATGTGATCCATAGTATGATTTATACAATAAAATGATTTATACATTCATATGATGGTATGAAATAATACATATATCATTCACCACTTCATCATCTTGACATAAAGTTGTCCTAGCATAACGGGGTTATGCTGCAAGGTTGTCCTAGGATGATGAATGTCCATATGTTACACTTGCACATGTAGAAAATTTTAATGTTGATACATAAATGGGTATTATGTAGTTAGAATGTGCATGAGACCAAATAAAAGCCCTCATTAGAAAATTATATTAAGTGGTAGTGATATGCAACTATGGATTAACCAATTCTTGATCAATTGATCAATTGGTGTCTAGGAAAGTGCTATAGGTGGTTTTTTAGTTGGTTCCGTTGTCTGACCTGGCCAATTTATTGGTGTCTAAGGAAAGCAACAAGGGGACCCCCACCTTACTTACCTGGCCAATTTGATTAAGCGATCTTGATATTGAAAAACCCTAATGTTGAAAACACTATTAAGGGCCTTCCTTCATGCTAGGTTAATGTTACATCATGAACTATGGCTAGTTTGTTGTGTTAACACAAGGCTTGTCATAAAGATTGATATAACATAAGCCTGGTGCATAGAAGATGCTTACGGTAATTTTGAATATACTGCTGTTGGAGATAAAATATCCACAGCCGAAGTCCTCAACGGAATCGACTACATGACAACCGCAAGAAGACTCCGCCCGGACTCCTACGGGAGCCGGACTCCGCCAACAACTACAACCGCGAGCAGACTTCGTCCGGACTCCTACGGGAGCCGGACTCCTCCAACAACTACAACCGCGAGCAGACTCCGCCCGGACTCCTACGGGAGCCGGACTCCGCCAACAACTACAACCGCGAGCAGACTTCGTCCGGACTCCTACGGGAGCCGGACTTCGCCAACAACTACAACCGCGAGCAGACTCCGCCCGGACTCCTACGGGAGCCGGACTCCGCCAACAACTACAACCGCAAGAAGACTCCGCCCGGACTCCTACGGGAGCCAGGCTCTGCCCAGACTCCTACGGGAGCCGGGCTCCATCCTCAACGTCAACTGCCGGTAAGCTGTCCGGACTCCTACGGGAGCCGACCTTCGCCTTTAACTTTGATTGCAGGAAGACTCCACCTGGACTCCTACGGGAGTCGGGCTTCGTCCCCGACTCCAACGGCTGCAGACAGACTTCGTCCGGACTCCTACGGGAACTGGACTCCGCCGACAACTCCGACCTCAAGTTGACTCTGCCTGGACTCCTACGGGAGCCGGGCTCCGTCCTCAACATCAACTGCTGGTAAGCCCCGTCCGGACTCCTACGGGAGACGGACTTGACTTTTAACCTTGATTGCAGGAAGACTCCGCCCGGACTCCTACGGGAGCCGGGCTTCGTCCCCGACTCCAACGGCTGCAGACAGACTTCGTCCGGACTCCTACGGGAGCCGGACTCCGCCGACAACTCCGACCTCAAGTTGACTCCACCCGGACTCCTACGGGAGCTGGGCTCCATCCTCAACATCAACTGCTGGTAAGCCCCGTCCGGACTCCTACGGGAGCCAGACTTGACTTTTAACCTTGATTGCAGGAAGACTCCGCCCGGACTCCTACGGGAGCCGGGCTTCGTCCCCGACTCCAACGGCTACAGACAGACTTCGTTCGGACTTCTACGGGAGCCGGACTCCACCGACAACTCTGACCTCAAGTTGACTCCGCCCGGACTCCTATGGGAGCCGGGCTCTGTCCTCAACATCAACTGCTGGTAAGTCCCGTCCGGACTCCTACGGAAGCCGGACTTGACTTTTAACCTTGATTGCAGGAAGACTCCGCCCGGACTCCTACGGGAGCCGGGCTTCATCCCCGACTCCAACGGCTGCAGACAGACTTCGTCCGGACTCCTACGAGAGCCGGACTCCACCGACAACTCCGACCTCAAGTTGACTCCACCCGGACTCCTACGGGAGTCGGGCTCCATCCTCAACATCAACTACTGGTAAGCCCCGTCCGGACTCCTACGGGAGCCGGACTTGACTTTTAACCTTGATTGCAGGAAGACTCCGCCCGGACTCCTACGGGAGCCGGGCTTCGTCCCCGACTCCAACGGCTGCAGACAGACTTCGTCCGGACTCCTACGGGAGCCAGACTCTGCCGACAACTCCGACCTCAAGTTGACTCCGCCCGGACTCCTACAGGAGTCGGGCTCCATCCTCAACATCAACTGCTGTTGCTCCTAGATTGATTTTGATGATTACAAAGCAGATTGAAGGGATACAAATAATTTTAAAATGAAAAAGTCCTTATGCTCTTCAAGGGCAAAATCATAATTTCACTAAAATCCTGATTTGATAGTATCATTTGATAGAACAAATGATTTGTAAACTATTGGTGAAAATTTCATTGTATTTGGACTTATATTTTTGAAGTTATGAAGGTTTGAAGTGCATGAGTCGACTCATGAGTCAACTCATGGCACTGTGAGCTGATTGGCACGCAAAAAGTTCTCATGGCACGCTGGATTTTTGACTTGGCACGACCTGTGAGTTGACTCATGAGTCGATCCACAAGGCATGAGTCGACTCATGAGTCGACCTCTGCTGATTTGAGTCGAAAAATCCAGAAATCAGACCTTCTAGTCTGTGCAACAGAAGTCGACTCATGAGTCGACTCCTGATGCATGAGTCGACTCATGAGTCGACCCCTGCAATGGAAAATATCTTCAACGGATAGTTTTTTGCCCATTTTAATTGCCATTTATACTTCCTAAAATTGCTCTAACGGCTCTTTATCTACCTAAATTATTTTCTCTTGCTTCTAATGCTACAAAATACTTTAAATGATGAAAGAAATTGCAGATTAAATAGCGGATCAAACGTGAAATCAAAAAGGAGAAGAACAGAAGAGAGGATCCGAAATCTGCACGAAAAAGCCTGAGATCAACGAAAAATCCAAAAAAGAAAAAGAGAGAGGATCCACAATATACCAGAGAGATTGTGAAAGAGAAAAGCAAGAGCTTTCAAGGAGAGAATCCTTCACGCCTATTGTTTCAACCTTGATCTAGAGATCGTTCAAAGCTTTCAAGAGATCTTCAATCAACAATCAACCTCTTCTCAAGCATTCAAGCGTTCATCCACTTTGAGAAAATCCAGAAAAAGGAGTTCTTCATTTGAGTAAAGTTTTTATTGTTATATTTGCTCATTTAAGGAGCTGTTATTGTATTAATTCGTGCTCTAAATATTCTTACTCTTTGTGAGTTTTTGTTCTTATTTTTGAAAGATTTCCAAAACAAGGAAAGGTTGATCCGAACCTGAAATTGGAGTGTTTTGGGTTTACTTGTACCCGAGAAATAAGTGATCTAGCTTGGGATAGCTAGTGTCAGAGTTTCCGACGTTTTGTATTCGGGTTGAATACAAAGGATAGTGGATTGAAATTCCCAAGTAGGATCTTGGAGAGTGGATGTAGGTGCAAGGTTAGCACCGAACCACTATAAATCCTTGTGTTTGTGGTGTGCTTTATCGCTTTACTTTATATCTTTATTATATTCTTGCATTCCTGCTTTAGGTATTTAATATTGAATTAAAATCTTTGTCTTGTTCATTATAAGAAATTAATTAAGTAATCGGTTGGGCTTAAAATTTTTAGAAACCCAATTCACCCCCCCCTCTTGGGTTGCATAGCTGGGCAACAAGTGGTATCAGAGCCGGTGCTCTAGCCCTTCTTTGATCTAATAATCAAAGAGCCAAAGATCTATGGCAACCCATGTTGGTATTTCTCTAGCCGAGGGGCAATCAACAAACCGACCTCCACTTTTCAATGGGTCTAATTACACCTATTGGAAAGCTCGGATGAAGATTTTCATACAAGCACTCGACTATGATCTGTGGAGTATCATAGTGAATGGTCCTCACACACCCACCAAGATTATAGATGGTGAGGAATTAACCAAACCCGAGAAAGAATGGGATGAGGTTGACAAGAAATTGGCACAATTAAATGCCAAAGCCATGAATGTTCTTTATTGTGCACTAGATGCAAGTGAATTTAATCGCATTTCTACTTGTGCATCTGCTAAAGAAATATGGAATAGGTTAGAAGTAACCCATGAGGGAACAAATCAAGTAAAAGAGTCTAAAATAAACATGCTTGTACATAAATATGAATTGTTCAAAATAGAGCATGATGAGTCCATAACTGCTATGTTTACTCGTTTTACTGATATAATCAATGGTTTAAAGAGTCTTGGCAAATCTTATACTAACAGTGAACTTGTAAGGAAGATTCTCAGGTCACTGCCAAGAACTTGGGAAGCCAAGGTGACTGTCATCCAAGAAGCAAAGGACTTGAACACTCTACCTCTAGAAGAGCTTCTTGGATCCTTGATGACTCATGAACTTAGCATGAAGCAACATCAAGAGGATGAAATCAAAAAGAAAAGAACCATTGCCCTCAAATCCACAACTTCGCCTGATTATGAAACGGATGAATCTGAAGATGAAGAACAGGATGAAGAGATGGCTCTCATCACCCGGAAATTTAAGAAGTTTCTAAGAAAAAGGAATCAGGGGATGAGAAAGAAATTCACAAAAGGAGATCAAAGCAAAGAAAAAGAGAAAGATCAACCCCCTATATGCTACGAGTGCAAGAAGCCAGGACATTTCAGATCCGAATGTCCACAATTGAAGAAAGGTCCAAAGAAGTTCAAAAAGAAGGCAATGATGGTGACCTGGAGTGCGAGTGATGACTCAAGCTCCGACGAGGAAACCTCAACAGAACAAGCCAATCTGTGCCTGATGGCACATGAAAATGAGGTAACTTCTGAATCCACTAGTGAATTTACTTTTGAAGAATTGCATGAAGCATTCTATGATTCAATTGATGAATTAAAGAAACTAGGGAAGAAAAACAAAGAGCTAAAATTGGAAAATCAATCCTTAGTGAAACAAGCTGAAAATCTTTCAATTGAAAAATTCACTTTGATTCAAGAAAATCAAAACTTAAAGGATGTAATGAACAAGCTGAAATCTATAGTAGATAAGTTCACCTTAAGTTCAAACAAACTAAATATGATCCTTGAAAATCAGAAAGCTATATATGATAAGGCTGGACTTGGTTATAAACCCCTGAAGAAACAAAAATTTCTGAAGGATATTTATGTAAATTATTCAAGTAACAAGTCTACAAATATTACTTGTTTTAAATATGGAAGAATAGGACATAAATCATATACATGTCTTATTAACAAATATGCAAACACAAAGAAAATATGGGTTCCAAAAGGAACCATTCTGACTAACCTGAAAGGACCCAAGAAAGCTTGGGTACCTAAGACAGAAACTTGATCTTTGCTTGCAGGTGTGTCTAGCATCCCAAGAAGGAAACAGGAAATGGTATCTTGACAGTGGATGCTCGAGACACATGACTGGTGATGAATCACAATTCATCACGCTTGATGCTAAGGATGGAGGGATGGTCACCTTTGGAGATAATGGCAAAGGAGAGATCATCGGGATAGGTAACATTGGTATCACTCCCTCCAAATACATTGAGAATGTTTTATTAGTTAAAGGTTTAAAGCATAACTTACTTAGCATTAGTCAATTCTGTGATAAAGGGTATAAAGTAAGTTTTGAATCATCTGTTTGCATTGTGACGAGTCCTATTAACGATGGCATTAAATTTATAGGACATAGGCATGGCAATGTTTATATGGTAGACTTGAATGATTTAACTAAATTAGACATGCAATGCCTAGTTTCCTTAAATGCTAAAATAAATGAGACTAGTTGGTTGTGGCATCGTAGACTTGCACATATTAGCATGCATTCTCTTTCAAAATTAATCAAAAAGGATTTAGTTCTCGGTTTGCCAAAATTGAATTTTGAAAAGGATAGAATTTGTGATGCATGCCAATTAGGTAAACAAACTAGAGTATCATTTAAATTCAAAAATACTGTTTCAACTTCTAGACCTTTAGAGCTCTTACATATGGATTTATTTGGACCAACAAGAACCACTAGTCTAGGAGGAAAATGATATGGATTTGTAATAATAGATGATTACTCTCGTTTTACTTGGGTTTTCTTTTTAGCTCACAAAAATGAAACTTTTCAAATTTTCACTAAATTTCATCGAAAAGTCACTAATGAAAAAGGGTTTTCAATTCAAAATATTAGAAGTGATCATGGAACTGAATTTGAAAATCAAGATTTTGAAAATTTTTGTGATGAAAATGGAATTGGCCATAACTTCTCTGCTCCTAGGACACCTCAACAAAATGGGGTAGTTGAAAGAAAAAATAGAACCTTAGAAGAAATGGCCCGTACCATACTTTGTGAAAGCAACCTTCCAAGATATTTTTGGGCGGAAGCTATTAACACAGCATGTTACATTTTAAATCGTGCTTTAATTAGACAATTTTTAAAGAAAACCCCCTATAAACTTTGGAAAGGAAGAAAACCAAATATTGCATATTTTCATATCTTTGGTTGCCGATGTTTTGTATTAAATAATGGAAAAGAAAAACTTGGTAAATTTGATGCAAAATCAGATGAAGCAATCTTTTTAGGTTACTCCTCCACTAGTAAAGCATTTAGAGTTTTCAACAAAAGAACTTTAATAGTTGAGGAGTCCATACATGTTATCTTTGATGAATCTAACGATCTTCCTTCAAGGAAGAATGAGGGTGTTGATGATGCAGATCCACTAATAGAAGGTATAAAGGAGATCACTCTGAAAGATTCAGCAACTCCAGAAGACAAGGATCAAGAAGACGAACAAAATGAGAAAGGTGAAGAAATTCAAGAACAACCTCAAGGTACAAATGACTTACTCAAGGAATGGAGGTATGTTCACAACCACCCTAAGGAGTTAATAATTGGTGATCCTATGCATGGGGTAAAAACCCGTTCTTCACTTAGAGATGTACTTAATCATTGTGCATTTGTATCTCAACTTGAACCTAAAACTTTTGAAGAAGCTGAAAATGATCATAACTGGATTAATGCTATGCAAGAAGAACTTAATCAATTTGAAAGAAATAATGTTTGGACCTTAGTAAAAAGACCTAAAGATTATTCAATAATTGGTACAAAATGGGTCTTTAGAAATAAATTAGATGAGCATGGAAATGTAATTAGAAATAAAGCAAGACTGGTTGCTAAGGGATATAATCAAGAAGAAGGAATTGATTTTGATGAAACCTTTGCACCTGTTGCTAGATTAGAAGCCATTAGACTTCTACTTGCTTATGCTTGCTTTATGAAATTCAAACTATTTCAAATGGATGTTAAAAGTGTATTTTTAAATGGATATATCTCTGAAGAAGTATATGTAGAACAACCTCCTGGATTTGAAAATCATGCTTTTCCTAATCATGTCTTTAGATTAAACAAAGCTTTATATGGATTAAAACAAGCACCTAGAGCATGGTATGAAAGGCTAAGCAAATTTCTACTAAATAATGGTTTTTCAAGAGGTAATGTAGATACAACACTATTCATTAAAAGAAATCAAAATGATATGCTAATTATACAAATTTATGTTGATGACATAATTTTTGGGTCTACTAATGAATCCCTTTGTCAAGACTTTGCTAAGCTTATGCAGGGAGAGTTCGAGATGAGCATGATGGGAGAACTCACCTTCTTCCTCGGACTCCAAATCAAACAATCAAAAGAGAAAATCTCCATCACCCAAAGCAAGTACACCAAGGAACTACTCAAAAGATTTGGAATGGAGAACTGCAAACCAATTGGCACACCAATGAGTCCCTCATGTAAGCTTGACAAGGATGATGAAGGTAAAAGCGTAGACTTAAAATACTACAGAGGTATAATTGGTTCATTACTATATTTAACTGCAAGTAGGCCTGATATCATGTTTAGTGTTTGTTTATGTGCTAGATATCAATCTAATCCTAAGGAATCTCATTTGAATGCTATTAAAAGAATCCTTAGATACTTAAATGGTACTCAAACTCTAGAGTTATGGTACTCTAAGGACTCACAAATTAATTTATTAGGATATTCAGATGCTGATTTTGCTGGATGTAAATTAGATAGAAAAAGCACAAGTGGAACTTGCCAATTTCTTGGAGTTAACCTAATCTCATGGTTTAGCAAGAAACAAAATTCGGTGGCACTGTCACGGCTGAGGCCGAATACATTGCAGCCGGAAGTTGTTGTGCTCAAATCTTGTGGATTAAGCAATAACTCGAAGATTTTGGAATCAAACTTAATGAAACACCAATAAGATGTGACAACACAAGTGCCATAAATCTATCTAAAAATCCAATACAACACTCAAGATCTAAACATATTGAAATAAGACATCATTTCATAAGAGAACATGTTCAAAATAAAAATATAATTCTTGAACATGTTAGCACTGAAAATCAATTAGCTGATATCTTTACAAAGGCCCTTAGTGAGGATAGATTCTGTGAAATTAGGAGAAATCTAGGAATTCTAGATCCATATGTCTAAAATTTCTCAAGAATAGATGTCAAAAACTTTTAGAGCTCAATTTTCAACATCTATCCTGGTCCCAAAAGCTCAGATTTATCACTTTAAAAACTTATCATTGAGCAAAATTCCTTCTCCCAAAATTTTGAATTTTTCTGGAATTTATTTGCATTTTTGCTGAATTTCTGAACTTCATGAGTCGACCCCCATGAGTCGACTCAATGGCAAACTTGTAAATCCCACCAACTTTCATCAGGTTCATTGTTTTTATAAGGGTTACTGTTTGTGAGACGACTCATCTTCTCATCGTCTTCCTTCCGAAAGCCGTTCTTTCCAACTCTTTCTTGCTCCAAAACCAAGGATTTATCTCGAGGCAATTCTCCCTCCTACTCTCCACCAAAAATCGCCTCCTTAGAAAAGAGATTTCTCGTGCTTTCTTGCATTGCTCGACGCGGGTGGAACGTGCCCTAGAACTTCACCGATCATTCAAAATCCACTTCTTTTCTCCACTAAAATTCCTCTTTACTCTCTTGTGATCCCTCCTCCTTTCAATTCAAGTCTTCTTGTCTGCTACTTTATTGGATATGGCTCCAAAGATGAAGCTTCCCCAAAGAAGGAAATCAATCCGTGAGCCTGAAGAAGTTGTCCGAAAGAAAATGCATGCTCAGTCTTCAACTGCTCCCACTCCAGTTTCAGTACCTGCTCAAGGTCTCTCTCAATCCTCCATAAGCCCCAGTGTAAACCCTCTTTCTGATAGAAAAGTAGAAACCGGGAAAAATATAGATTTTCGGTTCTTTGAGAAAGAGGGCTTTACTTTTGCAAGTAAGATCAAAAATCAAGGATGGGAACTCTACTGCTCCCTTAAGGAAGTCACCTATGTTGATCTAGTTAGAGAGTTCTACCAGAACCTACATTATGAAAACGGGTCAGTGACTTCAACAGTCAAGGGGATTGACATATGCTTGGATTCTAGAATATTGGGAGATATACTTCAGTTGTCTAGTGAAGGATACTCATATATGGAACTCCCAATTAAAGAAGAAGGGATCAGAATTATCTTAGGAGAAGCTTTTTCAGGAAACTTAAACAAATTGGAAGCAAAGCTATTGTCCATTGAGATGAGGGTCCTGCATCAGATTGTAACAAAACTCTTCTTTCCTAGGAATGGTAGACATGACTTACTATCTGGCAGAGATGTATGTGTCATGTTTCATATCATCACTCAGACCCCCCTAAACCTCCCTGCACTTATGATAGAGGCCATGAGAGAAACTTTGAACAGATCCAAGGCACACTTGCCTTATGGTATGGCCCTTACTAGAGTATTTAGGAGGTTTGGAGTTAGCTGTGAGGGGGAGACACCTACCAAGCTCTCACATGTGGACACTTTCAACCAACACAGCCTGCACCGAATGGGAATTAGAAAGACTGTTGGTGGTTGGATCAAGGGCTCTGAAGAAAGAGCTGAAGAGAGAGCTGAGGAAAGAGCTGAAGACAGAACTGAAGGCAGAGTAGAAGAAGAAGGTCCATCTTCTCCTGTACATGACTTCAGGGCAGCATCACCAGATACCCAGTTCATTCCTGATACTGAGGCTGGCCCTTCTGAGTTTACTAGGATGCCCACACCAGTGTATTAGTCAGAGAGCAGAGCACCTCATTCAGAGTTCAGACTGGCTGACGATCAGATCGAGCATATATCACAGCGTGTGGCTTCTTTGCTGTCTAGTCAGTGGGATAGTACTTCTTTTGCACCTGGTGCCACTTCTTCTTATCAGACCATTACTCCCCACATCTCCACTGTGATTCAGATGATTTCAGATCAGTCCATCAGGATACAGCAGCTTGAGGACACAGTCTGAAGACTTACTGGCAGAGTTCTTGACTTGCAGGGGCAAGTCCTTGCATTGGCCCATCCCCAGCCACAGGAGTCTACTATTGAGGTCACAGACCTCACTGCAGAGGCTGGCAGGCTCAGAGGAGCTCTAGAAGGTGGATATGAATTGCTAAGGAAAGAGATCCGAGGATCGAGTGAGCATGCTACCACCCAGTTCACTGCTCTACTTCAATCTGTTTCCAGAGCACTGAACGTACTTGATTCTATTAGACTCACCCTTTCTGTTCAGTCCCTAGCATCTCAGCGTTCTCAGCCACCCAGTTCATCTCGCTCTCCTGCTCGTGGCAGAGGCAGACGGGGTAGAGGACGCACTTCTGATCCATCATCTCCTCACCCTATTTCTGATGACTCCAATCATTGACTTATCTTGATCTTTACTAGACCATAGGAGTTAGTGTCTTGTTCTAGGATCTATACCTTGGGGCCATGTATTGACATTTAGCTGGTTGAATTTTATGTATTGAAACAATTATGATATTAATGGAATCATCTTTTACCTATATTTCTACCTCTTTGTAATGATATC